>NC_141612.1:22884379-23045288 GCF_047967505.1 Dipteris shenzhenensis
ACTAAATCCCACACGTGTGGAATGGAGTCATTTTTCACATGTGTGGATGGGACCCACATCTCTTGGAGTTTGAAACTTGGCACATGTGAAAGGGACACTTTTTGCCTTGGAACTTGTGCCATTCATGATTTCATAATCAGTTCCATAACCACTCTTCCCTCCCTTGCCTCCCAATCTTTCGTCCCTGCCAGCACCCTCCCATCATCCTTTTCCTTCCCTCTCGGATCCCTTCCTACCCAACACACTCCATCCAGACTGCAACCTGCCTAAAGACTACTACCACTGCCAGAGCTCCAGGTTACCAAGGCTGCAGCTCAAGTTTGGGAGAGAGTAGGAGATTCACAGGAAAAGAAATGTCAGAGTCTTAGATTCTTTTCAATGTTTTTTGATATATATTTCTTCCATCCATAGACTTCTTGATGTCCAGATATTTGGGTAATTTCCATTCACCACATCCCATATCCCATTTTCCACTAAGCTCCAGCATTTCTTGTCACATGTCTTAGTCCTGCTGTCCAATAATCTCATAGAACATCCCAGATATCCCAGATATTTGCAACAATAATCTCTAATCACCCCTTCCTAGACAGATTCCTATGAATATTTTTACTTAGCTCCCCTCTTCTTGCTACATATCCAACTCTCACTGTCCAAGAATCTGGTAGATCATTCTAGGATTTGACTGGAGAAAGATAGAAATCCACAATGACAAGGGTGGATGAAGCAAATACCTGAATTGACATGCTAGTACATTTCTACAGTGATTTCTCTATCTTTACAATTAAATACAATATGGAATGAGTCTATGCAAGGAGAGTATAGCCATGGACAGGGGTGGCTGAAGCAACATATACAAATTTGCAATAAAACGCGATATGGACAGTTTAAAATGCCTAACAGCTCGAAATCACGTTTTCCTGCAAATACCTAGATTGACATGCTGGTGCATTCCTATAGTGATTTCTCTATCCTTACAACAAAATACAATATGGATTGAGTTTATGCAAGGAGAGTCCAGCCATGGACAACTTAGAAAGACACAAAACCAGAATAATAGGGGTGGATGAAGCAATAGTTCAATATTTGCAACAAAACGCGATTTCGGTTGTTTGAAATTCCTAAAGCCTTCTCCTCGCATTTTCCTACAAATTCATGAGGCAGTATGCTGGAACATGCCTTCAGTCATTTCAATGTGTTTGCAAGTTCATGCAGGATGGATTGAGTCTATGAAAGGCAAGAAGAGTGCACAGACTGAAGGAGGAACCCATAGATAAAGTTTTATCCTTAAATGCAATTGTCACACATTAAGATCTGCAAACATTGCTAAATCTATAGAGATGATCAATCTCTCACTCAACCAACCCAATTCAAAAGTCTTCTTGCTTGTGGTTGCAGTGGAAAAACCTTAGGAATGCCTATAATCTTTATCCTAATATCCAAGGTACATCACATCCTACAGCCATGTGTGTTATACTATTAAACAAGAAGATCAGGATATAAAGAGTCCTACAGACCTGGAAGCTATATGTGGGTGTGCTGTGCTGCTGATGAGTACCCTGTGCTGGGGACGAACCTGTGCTGCTGGTCAGGGTGCTGATGGTGCAGAGTATGGAGGAAGGGAGGCAAGAGAGCTGAGATGGGAGGGCCGACACAAGAGAGATTAAACAAGAGGGAAAAGATTAGTGCAAAATACAAACAAGGCAGCTGCTAAATCCCACACGTGTGGAATGGAGTCGTTTTTTCACACGTGTGGGTGGGACCCAGATCTCTTGGAATTTGAAACTTGGCACATGTGAAAGGGACACTTTTTGCCTTGGAACTTGTGCCATTCATGATTTCATTATCAGTTCCACAACCACTCTTCCCTCCCCTGCCTCCCAATATTTCATCCCTGCTAGCACCCTCCCATCATCCTTTTCCTTCCCTCTCTGATCCCTTCCTACCCAGCACACTCCATCCAGACTGCAATCTGCTTGAAGACTACTACCACTACCAGATCTCCAGGTTACCAAGGCTGCAGTTCAAGTTTGGGAAAGAGCAGGAGATTCACCAGTGCAACTCCAACAGCATGGAAAAGGAAAACAAAGGTCAGAATTCTAGATTCTTTTCAATGTTTTTTGACATAAATTTCTTCCATCCATAGAATTCTTGATGTCCAAATATCTTCACTCAGCTCCACCCTTCTTGTTACATATTCAATTTATACTATCCAAGAATCTAGTAGATCACCCTAGAATTTGATTGGAGATGGATATGAATAGAACCTAGAAGTTGCAACAAAATGCGAGGAGAGTGCTTTATCCTAGCCCATATCGCATTTTGCTACAAATTCCTGTTCTCGACACATTCCTCATGAAAAGCTTCACTCAGCTCCAGCCTTTCTCTTGCATATCAACTCATACTGTCCAAGAATCTGTGAGATGATCCTAGCATTTGATTTGACATGGATATCAACAGAACTGGAAAATTTGCAACAAAATGTGAGGAGAGTGCTTGACATTTTCCAAATGGTCCTACATCATGTTTTCCTGCAAATTCCTGTGTCTCTTTTGGTTCTCACTTCTTCCTCATTGTTTTGCTATCTTTGGCCCTGTGGAATTCTTCCTTGATGATGAGAAATTTTTTGCTTTGGAACAGTTGACTCTCAAGCCCCTCCTTTCAAGAGGAAGCTAGACTTTTCTGCTACTATAATTAGACCACAGCAATCACCAGGTGAGTCATGAGAGCTCATGAAGGGAATTATTTGGTGATATCCTATGCATTCCCTGATTGCATATGTCAGCATATAGAATTCAATGTATATAAATTTTGGAACAGGCAAAAGGAAGAGACTGGAGCAGAATGCTGAGTCTTCCATCTCAAAACAAAAGGAACCATAAGAGGACAAATCTCCAGATTTGCTCCTATTTGAGTTTCTTCACAAATGCAAGGCTCAGAGGAACTTCCACATATACCACAATATTTTCAACATGGAGTTCACTATGAGCTTTGTACTAGAGCATCACAAAGATTTTCTTTCAGACCATTGGGATACCTTTAAACAACTGATAGAGGCAGGAAGAATTGTGGAAGGTGAAAAGGTTTTTGTGCATACAAATCATATTGTCTCCATTGACAGGCTGAGGTACCATGTGAATAGAAGATTTGACAGCCTGCCTAATCAATATAAATTCAACTGTAACTTGCACACTAGAAAGTGTAGAGTGCTTGAGGAAACCATGGCATTCCTTATGTACATTGTCTTCAGTCAGGACTCTCTGGATGAACAAGGGTAGGAGGCTGAAGAAGAAGACACATTTGAAGCAGAGGAAAAAGAGAATGTTCCTTTGGTAACAGAAATGGCAGAGCAAGAAGAAGATATCAACCTCCAGGATGAGGGGCTACAAGTGGCTGCTCTTGACCTTGTTCAACTGAGGACAAAAACTCTTACGGTAGCATAGCCAGTTGAAGATTTTGATGTTCAGAGCAGCAACTATGCAGTGCCCATGCTTCCAGGTGTCTTGATTGGTGGAAAAGATTATGTTTTCCTCCATGATATAGAGTGTATGTTCAATTTGAGGGAGGACTATGCCATTTCCCTTATTGCCTAGGCTTCAAGGATTGACAAGGAGGTTGGCATAGAGGATGACCATTCACTACTGGCTTTGGAAACAACTTTTGATCCTGCAGAGGCCCTTATTATTTGTTTCAAAGAGGCTGAAAAGTTCCAAGAGCCAGGTGAAGCTACCTTCCAGCTCACACAGGAAGCTATGATTCTCTCAGCACTATACACAGAAAAGCTTAAAGAAGAGGCTGGACTGGAGGGGAGAGGAATAAATCTTTGGAAAGATGAACTGCTTGTTGCTGATGAAAATGAGAAGGTACGATCTTGTTACTTCAAATCAAATACTTTGTCTTCTGCTTAAATGTTTTGTAGGTTGTGTATTGTCTCACTCCAATCTTTTGATATGTGGCAGCTACAAATTGAGGATGACACATTCCTCCAGAGAACAAGTGGAAGCAGGCCGGTTGGGTTTGGCAAACTGTCAAGCCTAGCTCATTATATTCATGATCTAGGCAGTGCTAATATCTTGATTTACCATAGGCAGTTGAGCAACAATGGAGAAGCCATTGTTTACTTCTTAAAATGTTTGTCCATGGTTTTAGGTGGATATGATCTTTCATGGCAAAAGGAAAAGATCATTTTGATAGAGTGTCTGCCATAGATATATTTGGGGATTATGTGAATAAGCAGGCCTCTAGGGCCTCTTACTTTTTGTCTTACACTTCTTATGCATTAGCATGTGGTGTTAAGGAGCCCAAATGTTTGGAGGGCTGAGGGAGGGCTATGGAAAACACAAGCTCATAAGGTTTCGAGAGTCACCCATGATTGCATCAGGCGACACAATCCAAGAAGAAGAACACGTGGAGACAGCTGAAGAAAAGGATACCCCTCCCAGACAAGCAACAGAGGCAAGCATTGATAAACAAACAGTCGACATCAAGCCAATAAGGAAGAAAAAGAGTCCAATCAAGATCAAAAAGAGAGTTCCGATCGGTAGGCCCTGGGAGAAATAGGATTTAGTCATCAAATATAGCACAAACATTATATTGAAGTTGAACTAATTTGTACAAAGTCTTTGATGTCTGGTATGATCTTGTACAAATGAACAATAAGTTGAAGATGAACTGATTTGTACAAAGTCCTTGGGATAGATAGAGTGGTGTCATTAAATATTAAACAAACAATATATTGAAATTGTGAACAAATTGTATTACATTTAGATCACATGTTTCATAAAAGAAATACTATTGATGGAGTCTCAAATAATATAGGCATAACACCAAGAGTCACTTGTTCCACAAAAAAAAATTCTATTGATTGAGTTTGAAAACATGTGGACATAACACCAATAAGTTACAAACTGCTATTCATGTTTACTTGTCCATTTATGGTTTCTAAATATCTTCGATTCCCTCCATTGTCTATGTCTCTCTGCTACCATTTTGTCTTCGTCTTTGCTTTTGGGCTAGAAGAAAAGCAAGCTTGACTTTGGAGCTAGCAACTTTTCTTTTAGCATGCAGCCTCTGTAGTATGCCTCGGTAAAACCATTGGAAGACTTCCTTTAGACTATTTGCCTTTTGACTCCCTCCATAGCATTACGTGCCATGTAGTGAGACTTCTCCATGCCTTGGGTAGACCAAATTGCTGGGCATCCATACTTTTTGACAAAATAGGGAAGGTGGTTGTAGATGATATGCTGTAAGACATAAGAATGCATAGTAAGTAATAAAAAAAAAGAGGATCACACTTAAGTAAAAGAAAAAGACAGAACCTTACCATGTAGTGAGTTATATTGCAGGCTGTCCATGCGTCTTTCATTGACTTCCCAAAATGTTTAATTGCCTCTTCAAAGTTCTTGTAATCACTCTTTGTCCATGTTACTTTGTCATAGAACATGAAGAGTTGATCAAGAGACCTCCACACCTCTGCCTTCACATTTTGTGCTTCCCCATCTGCCTCATGATCTTTCATGGCATTATGGACTTGCTTCCACAATCCATAATTAATCTTTAAAACTGTTCTACCTTGCCTTACTTGCTTACTATGTTTGGGTTGAGACAAGAATCTTCTTGCCTTAACACCACCAATAGAGGGCTTGATTGGTACCTCCTTGCCATTGGTAGACTTTTTAAAATCCTTTGTGATTTGAACATCTCCTCCATGCAGACCTATATCAGATAACACTTTTGCTAATGCTTGAAGAGCATCCTTTCTATTTTTTTCGGGATGGAGTTTCCAAGCAAATCCAATATACAAAAATACCAATTTCTCAATAATTCGACACAGACCATGCAATGTGCAGATGTGAACATTACATAGTGGAATGTCTAGAATGGCCTTGAAGTCAGGGTCAACTTTATCTCTATTAGGTGCTCTCTTCCACCATTTGGAATCCATTGAGCTGATTCTTTGTAGTAAAGACAAGGAGACTTTGAGTTGCCTCCTTTACTAATGTTATACATGCACTTAAGTGTTTTAAGATCCCTCGCCATGTGCCACTCTACTTGAAAATCACCTTTTCCTGCAACATGGAGATTCTCGCCTTGCACTTGTCTTTTGATTATTCTTGGTATTTTTGTGTGGTGAAACACCCAATCTAGTGTTTCATGGTCTTCTGTCTTCACCTGCCAGATTATAGAAAACAAAAGTCTTACTATAACAGATTTGAAAACAATGACCAAAATCAAGTACGAAACAAAAAATGATCATACCTGGAACGAGCCTAACCACCATATGTGTTTCTCCCACTGCACACTAAAATACTTCGAACTCGCTTCAGTCAATAATGTATCAAGTGCTCCATTCATCAATGTAATAGTAACCCTTTCCATTTTCTTTTCCTTTACAACCTCACACTCATCCAATTTGATAACAAATTTCAAAATGCCTTTGCACTCCTCAAATGTTATTCCATAAAACTCGACCATTCTTCTTTGAAGTTGTTGTAGATCTACAAATATATTGTTCCAAGGGTCATACACAATGGTTCCTTTACCACCATGAAATATTTCTTTAATATGGATATATTGCCCAATAAACTCATCTATACTTTCATTCAAATGACCTCTTATCCTCCACACGGTTGCTGGATTTGGCAGTAAAACTCGTTTAATCCTTTGATCTTTCAAAGTTGAGGATCTCGCATGAAAATCGAACTATATCCCTTCCTGCTAACTCCACTAACATCAAGAGCCTCTTGGATTGTAGTGCCATCAACTTGATTATTGGATACAAAGTCCTCTACAACATTGCGTTTGACTGTTTTGTATTTTTTTTCCTCAATCAAACCTTTTGCTACACCATAAGAAAGCAATCCTTTCATTTGTTTAACAGGAAGAAGGTTCGGATCCATATTTTCTTTTGCAGGCTCCAATAATTTCCTATAGTAACAACACAATATGCCTATATCATTCAACACCTCCATTCTTGTTTTGCGGTAATGGACAAAATAGATATAGTCATTTGAGAGCCTTTTTGAGTATACAAAATGATAAATTTCAATCTAACCTTGCTTCCTGAATTCTTCGCTTGCATCCACCAGTCCCAGCCTTCAAATTTGTAGTGTTTTTAATCTTCTTGCTTCGTAGTCTGTCTCCAAGCACGGTTCTCTTCTTTCTTGCTCTTGTCAACTCTTTTATACTCTTTGAATGCTCCTCAATTTCAATCTGCAACTACTGCTCCAATTTTGCATGAATGGCTATCTCCTACATCCTGGCCACCTTTTCTTATAGGTACATTATTTTATACGTTTCTGCAAATGCAGACTGCGCTGAAATATAACCAAGAAGTCCATTTTGTCCATTGCTGGCAAACCTTAGTAATGTGGTGGGATTGACAAATGGAGGTGTAGAGTTTTTTACTTGACATTTTGGATATATGCTTCCATCGCACCATAAGTCAATATGTTGAAGCCCTTCTCTTTTCATATTTTCCCGCTGTTGAGCATTCAGCACCGTATCCTTTCGTCTTTTTTGTGCTGGAGCATATTGTTCTTCTAAGTCAATGTGAAGATGGTGTAATCGCTTCTTCTAAGATAGTGACTCACTAGTATCGGCCATTTTTTGTGCTTCTGAGGTTGCGAAGTTTGCTTGTCAATGTCATAGTCATTTTGTAACATGAATCGTGGAAGTGTGGCGGTATCCATGTAAAACGTGCAATCACCAAGTTCAGTGATGGATTCTTTATGAGAGGCCTACACACATCGGCAAAAGAGATGCGGAATCTTCGGGAAACAAAAAAAAAAACTAAGGAGATATTTAATGCAAAATCGTGTTAGTTAAACAAAAGATTATCTTATTCCTTTCTGAACTGACAGTTCTGTAGTCCTTAGTGACAGTTCTGAGAAAAATTCCCAAATTTTACTATTTTTGAGGTCTCTTAGGAGAGAAATAAATTAAAAAATAGTGAATTTCTTACAGGGCCCCAAAATGAGCTCCTTTTTTCCCTAATGAGCCACGAGGAGGACTGCAAATAAAGGATAGCTCAACTCTGCAGCTGTGTCATCTACCACATGAATGCATTTGGCTCACATGAGCGGGTGTAGTCTAGAATCATACTCCTCATTGTTCTCAACCAAAAAACTATGTCCTCACATGTGCATGATGAGGTTATCACAAAGGCAACTAGAACCCCGTTAGGATGGCCATCGATTACCAAGACCGTGTACAATTGGAACTTAAAAAAAAAAAACAAAGAGGCCGTTACACCTCCAAAATTTGACCTATCAAGATTGAACACAAAGCAAGAAGAGGTGCCATCTACATGACTTGTACTCGTACTGAATGTTGCATCCAAAGCCAACAGGCCATTGTTGCCCCACTTATTTAGCAAGTCACACTGCCATAGTGCAAAATTTGGATCCCCCAAAATGAATGCATGGCTAAGAGAATCATTCTGCTCTTGGTAAACAAACACAGGAGAGGAATTTGATGTGGCCCATAGCCGCATACTCCTCACATCGTCTTTGTGGTACCGAAAAGTTTCAGTTGCCATCTTTGTGTGGTGACATTCTAGTGTGAGGAAATCGTCTCTTCCCAGAGACACTGATGGATCGTTGTACTTTTTGCTTTGTACTAGCCCAATATGCAAGTGCATAACTTGCATGGTTGTGTACCACTTTGCAAGTTGCAAGAAAATCCACTCCTTCATGGTCGAGGATAGCCAAGGAGCATAGATAGTGGGTCTATCAGAGGCATGTACGTGATATGTCGAACCATGGCAAATCTCATCATTTTCATCGATTGGTTCATCTCCATGTACATGATGGAGGCTGGCTAGACATATAGTTTCTTAACTAGTACAAATGACACATATAGCCATGGTTGAAGGAAATTGACTTTGCGCATGGTTTTGAGGTTACAAGAGTGTCCAGTGTAGTAGATGGGCCCTTATCATGCACCGGAGTGTCACATTCATGCATGGGGGTGGTTGTGCTTGAAGGAGTGCATTGGCCATTGCATTGGTCAATTAGTCCCTAAGAGCACCAATATCTAGATGACGCAATGAGTTTTGGAGGATTAGAAAGAGAGCATAACTGGACTCACCCTTTGAAATTTAGAAATTTGTTTTTTGTTGACTGATGAGCCAGGACTAACATTATGTGGCTCAACCTGCAAGACTCGTTCGGATCCTTGATGATAGCATCATTGGCATATTTCTCGATGGTTGATTGCTTCACAAAGTTGGTGTTTGTGCCCTAAATTTTTCTCTCCCCCTTAATAAAATATGCAACTCTCTCCCATGGAACGTGGGCCTTTCAAACAACATGTTGGAATGGATGCTTGTTGTATATAGCCTCCCACTGTAGGATATCCGTTGTGAATGGACCAGAAGGTGAAGGAGTTTGGAGAAGAATTTGGATCTCCCTTGCTCCCACAATCTGAATGTAGCGTTTTGATGTGACAACCAAAATAACAGAGGGAGTTGCCATGCTACAAACAATCAACACAATGTAAATGCATTAAACATGAAAAGGCAACGTGAATAAAATGAGTACCATATAAATCAATCACAGATTGTACTTCATAATGTATTTTCCATTTTGGTATCTTCAATATGCTCTAGAACTGGACTTCAAAAATCACAAGTTATGTTATGATGAACATTTATGCAGTTGAGAGGTGTTTTATGTTCCCAAACAAATAGGGACATACATGGTGTTCAAAAAATGATTGGTGGGTTTTCTAGTAGAGGTATAGTCAACCCTTGCTTCGATGTGTTAAGCTCACAGTAGTGAGTGCTTGCAAAAATGTACGCATTATACCTTCCACACGGCACATACCAAATTGATTGGCAACCAAATCTTGCATGGATGTAGGTCTAGGGTAGCCTAAGGGCCGTGCAAAGTTTCATCCCCGATAGATAAGTCCACATGCCTATTTGGTCAGTACGTGCACCATTTTTCAAACGTAGTCACTAGTAGGGAGTGCTTGCAAAAATGTATGCATTATACCTTCCACGTGGCACATACCAAATCGATTGGCAACCAAATCTTACATGGATGTAGGTCTAAGGTAGCCTAAGATCCACTAAGATCCGTGCAAAGTTTCATCCCCAACAGATAAGTCCACATGCGTATTTGGTTAGTACGTGCACCATTTTTAATATGTAGTCACTAGTAGTGAGTGCTTGCAAAAATGTACACATTATACCTTCCATGCGGCACATACAAAATCATTTGGAAATGAAATCTTGCATGGATGTATATCTAGGGTAGCCTAAGGGCCGTGCAAAGTTTCATCCCCAACAGATAAGTCCACATGCGTATTTGGTTAGTACGTGCACCAATTTTCTTACTCACATTTTTAAAATGTCCTAAAGCACAAAACACAATTACAACATAACTACTAAATAAACAATTTTTTGTTTTACAAAAATAACAAATCCCATTGAGAAGACAACGGACATCATGTATAAAATAGAATCTAATACAATGATGTGTATGAACGTGTATAAAACCATCATAGTGAAATACAAAATATGAGTCCATGAAAATTACAATGGTACGCTCACACAGTGAGCCTATACATATCAAATACAAAAATATGTCATCAACTAGTGATACCTAATAAAAATCTATCTGATCAATTGATGATCCCCAAAACTATGATATGTAATGTGCTACTCCTCAGGATCGGCTCTCATGCCAATAGTTGCAAGTATGCATCTAGTGCAACTTGTGGCACTCTAGCAAAGTCACCACACAAAGTACACCTGCCTTCCACACAATCAAGGGAGTGGAATAAAGCATTGCCATCTCGTGTACACAATATGGAATGAATGAAGTCACGAGGGCTAGTAGGAACCACTCCCCTATGATCATCAAGGGAATGGAAGACGTCATACATCAATCCAAAATCCACATGGTAGCGACAACGGCACGTGTTATGCTCCTGAGCATCGCACAAACCATGGCGTGCATTGCTCAAATGACCTCTGCCCAATCCTGAACTCTAGGTGCACCTCTACAAATTGAGTTTACAACTCAGTCTGGGTACACTCCAAAAAGCATGCACCATGCTCAATGTACACACCTTGTGACACCCTCTTCCGCAATGCCTTCTTGAACACTAGGGATGCTTTGTAATGCTCCTCCCAAAATTGATGTATGAAGAACTTAGTGGAATCATCCAATAATTTATCGCTACGAGGTGCATGACCACTCAAAGCCCAAAGAGCATCAGTCTCACTATCCTCTAGACTTTGCCTCCTAATCATGCTTGCTCGCAATATGCGTGGTGCAATCTGAAGAAGACATGAAGCGGTACGCACATGGCTTGTCATCTGAGGTCTACTAATGGTAGCCACAATAGCACGACGTGTTGCCAAGGCATTATTGGAGTTCCTATGCTTAATACAAGCATAAGAACATTGAACACTACTAAGGACCTCGCTACATACAACCCTATCTCTACATGCACCAAGACCAGCAAGCCTCCTACACTCTACCAAGTTAGGGTGATCAATCAGGGATGTGAGAAGAGCAGACTGCAAAGCTGGTGTAAGGTCACTAAAAAAAGACTGCACAATCTTGCTAGTATGATGACAGATAGTGGACTTTGGCAAGTTGCATTGTGAAGCAACACTGCTATTGCAAGGTGGGGCAAGGGGATCAATGGGAGATGGTAGGGTGGAGGGGGGAAGGGAGGTGCCAAGGGGAAGGGGGGAAGGGGGAGGGGGAGGGGGGAGGGTGGAGGGGGAAGAGGTGGAGGTGGAGGGCAAAATGTCGGTGGCTAGGGGAAGAGTGGAGACTAGAGGTAGGGGAGCGGATGAGGATGTGGAGGGGGGGACAATGGAGGTGGGGGTGGGGGTGGGGGTGGAGGTGGAGGTGGGATGTAAAGGTGGAGGTGGATCGGTGGTGGCAGTGCAAGCTCTAGCTCTAGAGGCTCTCTTGCGCTCACGAGCCTTCCACTTGCACTCCTCGTCAACGAGATTGGGGGGGGTCCTACATCTTTCACATCTACTAGCTCTAGGATGGAAGGTGTGACAAAGTGATGGGGAGGCAAGAATGGCTAAGAATGGGTGAAATGAACCAAAACATGGTGTCTTATAGAGAGCCTGCACTCATCCACTAGATTGCTCTTGATTATTATTGGTGGAGAAGGTGCAAAGATTGAAAATAATTGGCTACTAAAATTTCGTTTGATTTGTTTTGAAACTAATTTTTGTGGTCTACTCAAATAAGTTCATTTTGATCATATTATATATACATGGAATCCAATGTTAATTTTGAATATTTTCATCGTTTGATTTTATTTTAGTTTAATATTCACATAACATATGTGCCTATCTTGATTAATATTTTCGTTAATGCAATTTGAGAATAACCTATGTGATAAACCATGATAATTTGATTATTTTGCCACTTCCAAATATCTCCAAATACCTCGATCGTGGTCATAAACCATGACAATTTGATTATTTTGGCACTTCCAAATACCTCCAAATACCTCGATCATGGTCATAAACCATGACAATTTGATTATTTTGCCACTTCCAAATACCTCCAAATACCTCGATCGTGGTATTCTATGCTTCACACACTCAAATCACATGCATGTATAACTTACCATGCATGTTGATGATGTGTCTCGCCATCATCATAATGTGTATACATGTGGCTGATGTGGCACCATGCATGGTGATGATGTGGCAATATGGTGTGGAATATATGAGGCTCTTCCATGACGTGGAAATGTGATGTGGCATGATGAGTTGGCATTCATGAGGTGGTAGATTGACATGGTAAAACTGAGGTGGAGGGATTGGTGATGTGGCAATGTTGACAAGGTACACCAAGGTGGCAAGGTGTGATGACATGGCTCCAAGAGTTCCTATGATGTGGAATGATGAGGTGGCACATGTGGCTAATGTGGCAGCACGTGTGGCAATCTAAGGTGATGGCAATGAGTGATGTCACATCTCCTTGATGACATGGCACCTTTCGGTCTAACAATGTGGCATGGTGGGCAAGGAAAAAATAGATGACTCAGCCTTCCACATGGGCAGCATGCACACTCCAAAGGCTTGCCACTAGGGTCAGTGATGCTCCTAAGAGACCATGATCGGTTTTAAAAACAAACTCAAATTCTCTTCCTCCATTCGGCATCCGACATGAAGATCGGTTTCAAAATCGATCTTGATCAATGATCCTCCAACTCACCTAAGAGTCCAAGATCGGTTTTAACAAAAATTTAATCTTTTCCATAAAGAGAGACCATGATCATCTTAAAACCAAGCTTGGCTTCATCCTTCATATGACATGGTGGAATTTGAGATCGGTTTTAAAACCGATTCGGACATGAGAGATCAAGATCCAGATCGGTTTTGAAATTTCAACCTCCATTGCATGTGAGTGGTATCATGCATCATTTCCATTTTCCTTTATTTAGTATCAATACCTAGACTACCCTAAATACAAGACCCCCAACTACCCTAAATACAAGAACCCTGCTCCTGCACTTTCCCATAGATGTTTTGCTTCTTCGGAGACTGTGCCTACGATCTTGCGTATTGCTAAATTTGGCAAACTGCGCATGATGGTAGCCTTCAATTTTCGAGTATGATCTATTTTAAATGTGATCTTCTACTATAATCCTTAACACGCATTCTATACTAAAGTAGTTTCAAAACTACTTGATAGCCCATCATCCATAGGACAAGAGAGACCAAGATTTGGTCTTGGAAATTATCTTATACTTTCGGGCATGAGGGATGAAGATCAAGATGAAGATTGGATTTAAAAGTGATCTTGAACTCTTGTTATCCATCATGCATAAGAGATCAAGATTGGTTTCACAACCGATCTTAAACTCTCATCCTAAATCGGGAATGGGAGACAAAGATCAATTTTGAAACCACCATTAAACTTCCATCCTTCATGAGGCATTAAAACCAATCTTGAACTTTTATGATCCACCATGCATGACAGTTCAGATCGGTTTTAAAACCAATCTTGAACTTTCATCCTCCATCGGACACAAGAGACAAAGATCAGCTTTCAAACCAATTTTGTACTTTTGGCTCCTAAATAGCATGTCAGCAAGAGAGAGAGAGAGAGAGAGAGAGAGAGAGAGAGAGAGATGAATTGTATAAGATGATGATGTTGGACACATGAATGTTCTATAGGCACACATTGAGAGAGAGAGAGAGAGAGAGAGAGAGAGAGAGAGAGAGAGAGAGAGAGAGAGAGTGAGTGAATGAGAGATGAATTATATAAGATCATGATGTTGGACACAATGTCATGAATATTCTATAGGCAATACACTCAACATTGGTGATATGGTGGAACTTAGTATTAGTGGCACTATTGTTGCACACGGTACAGTATTCAACAATGATGCAACTGGCTTGTGTCAGGGTGTGCAAATTGGGTCTTCATGTATATCTGTGTCAGTTAATGTTTGTTTTGATGTAGACAATGAACTTCCTTTTCCAACAATGGATGCGGTGGGAGGCACTATTAGGTGGGATAGGAAAGACTTAAAGATCTATGATAAAATTAGCATTGCAGAGGAGGTCAACGTGCATGAACATAATGCTAGTATGCAACTTAGCAGAGTAGATGGATATGATGTATGGGAGACATGGAGAGAGCAAAAAGTTCTTCAATAGGGGTAGTGTTTCTAGTACAACCATATGAGGTTGTAAACTTCCAAGAGTTAGGTGAAAATGATGTTGGAGTGATAGTGGAAGGTAATATGCCACACTCAAAGAACTTGAGCAATGTGAAAAGGGTAAAGTTTGTATTCCAGTGCTAGAGAAATGGCCGATAGATCAAATCACATTTGAGGATGGCTCATTGTTACAACCCTTAGTCTAGGAAAGCAACATGGATGATTGGTTGAAAAAATACAAAACGCATGATGGAGTGGTAGTACTTCCCTAAATGTCCCACTTTGCACAAAAAGAAAATATCATATGGTCAATTGCAATCCTAGAGAGGAAATTGAATGCTATTTGATGAAGAAGTGCACGTATGAAGATGTTCAACAAGTGGCACTTATAGATTGTTGTGAGTTGAAGTGTTGCTAGATTGCAGATTGTAATTTGGTTTTGCAAATGAGAGTGGAATTTTGGAGCATGAACTTGGAGAATGTTCAATAGCTTTAGTAATGCTATGCGGATTGATTCAAAAGGTGTTGTGTTACACCTGTTTAGCTTTGATGGGAGGGAAATATGTTGCAGGGCATGGTATGAATTGTACGCAATTTCTAAAACATCATACTATAGGTACAAGGAGCAGCATAATGTTGGATGCACAAATGCCATGCATAGAAACAAAGGCATCATTAGAAAAGGGTGGGATCATGTGGAGATGGCAAGAGCTATATTAAATGACTTTGTGAATAACAATGCTGAAAGGATGCCGCATAAAGCTCGAACAACAATAGATGGCATGAGAGAAACACAACTTGTCATTCCAGATATGTCCAAATAAGTGGACATAATGCATGAGATCAATCTGACCATGAAAGAGCTAGGGTACAAGGAGGCTCCAAAGTCTACCTTCAATAGAATTTGGAACACAGACTTCAAGCATGTCTCGGTTTCTCATACAAGCACATTCTCAAAGTGTAGCCTTTGTAGTGCAATCAAGTTGAAATTGGGTGCTACTAAGATACTAGCAGCAGAACGTGAAAAGCTATTTGTAGAGAGGAGGGAGCATATGAAACAACAAATGAGTTATCGGCATGTATATTATTCATGGCGTTACAAATCAAAGAAGGACCCTCAACAAGTCTTATGCATCATACATGATAAGATGGATCAATAGAAGACAGCCATACCAAGGCTCAAAGTTAGAGCAAAAGATATCAATAAGTCATATTAGTTGACGATATCACTGATTGGAATGCTAACACATGGACATGGATAAGAAGCATATGGACATTTTTTGCTTGGTCTTTGGCCCACAGACCCAAAATTTACCGTGGGATCATTAGCACTGTGTTTTCATAACTTGCAAAGAGAAGATAAGCATGAGTATGGTGATCTTGTACACAGTTCTTTAAATACTTCAAGCCAGCTCCTAAATTGTGTGACCTTGAGGACAGCCATGGATATTCATCTATCAATGGATGGGAAGTCAAATCCTTATGCTCAACAAGTGCTTGCAAGCACATATAGCACATCCTCTACAACTTTTGAAACTCTTCCACCTTGCCTCTTGTTGCAATTAGACAATTGTGGATCGGAGAATAAAAACAGATATGTTTTTGCATACCTATCTTTGCTAGTGGCTGGGCGGGTTTTCTTAATGATAGAGATGGGTTTCTTAATGGTTGGTCATACCCATGAAGATATTGATGCATTGTTTAGCTGTTTTTTAGAGCAGCTGAGGACAAGTCATTCTCTCCCTCTAGCACATCTTATGAAAACCTTCAACATGTACACAAGCTCAAGGCCTTCCCCTTTTATGATGACAGAGGTTATAGACTTTGAAGGGTTTATTGATGGTTACTTATGTGAAGGCCAAGATAAACTTATTGGACATTCAAAGCCAGTGCATTTTCATTTTTTCATGCAAGATGACATTCCAATAATACAGTACAAAATGAATCACACACAAGATCATTGGATGCCAAAGAGTGGTAGCATAGAGTTGTGGAAAAGAGATACTCTTGGAAAACCTTTGTTGCCAGTTGGGGAACCACCAGTACTTCCAATGTGTGAATGGCAATGTCTTGCTCATACTCCAACATTATTTTGAACACCAACAGAAAGAACAAGCTACACTGTAGCAACAAGTCCAACAGTTGCATGAAGAAAATGAGGCAGCACAAGAATACTAAGCTTACAGTAGAACAGCCTAAGGAAGATGCTAGCACATAAGTTAGAACTAACTCCAGGTGTGCCAGCCCCAATAGAACCAATGAACAACTAGAAGCAAAAGAAGCACCATCAGAGACTCACGAAAAGAAAGAAGAAATTGAGACTGTGGATCCAATTGTCACCCGGGGAACACTGATTGACCTCAATGCTTCACATACCTTCAAGGTGCACTTGGAGTATTTTCAGTAAAGAAGGGTTCATGTCCCTGACTTTTTGAGAAAAAGCCTCTCCACCAGAAGTGTCAGGTGTTGAAGGCATAGCCTCCACCCACGTGGCCACTAACCATGAGATAGGTTAAATACACCTCTGGTAAGAGGGAGTTATTAGAACAAGGTAGTGGGATCATTTTGTAACTATAGGGATAGCTGTAACTATCCCTAACAGCACTCCTTAGTGGCCGGATCCACCACCTAATGTTTTTGACTATGACTATTACATTTTGAAACTTACTCTTGCCTTACAGCAGTCGAACTGATCTCGGATGGCTATAAAACCATGTATCAGCTCCTATTGAGAGTTTGAGTTGTTAAGTTGATGTATTCTCTGCCAAAACATAATATATAAGAAGAATACTACCTTTTGCAAAATTTCCTCTTTGTCCTTTTTTATATCTCGTGATAGTCTTTTGTAGTCCGGACTATACTCCGACTGCTGGCAACTTGTTGTCAGGAGTGGAAATGTGTTTGTGTTTTTCACTTATCTGAAGACACTGTAATCCGAATTTATAGATGTTAGATTTAGTTCAACCAATGTCATTGCAGGTACAGTAATCATAGTCACTTATTTGTATCTCTCTCTTATTTTGGCACTCTTCATAGTCCACTATACATCTTAGCATTCTATTTTGATAAAACAGACACCACAATAGGAGGATCCTTTCTCTTGTGGATGGAGGACTCTAATAAGTTAAAAATATATGATGGACACATACTTTTTAGAGATATAGCCTGAATTTATAAGAACCTTTATTGCATACTATTTAAGAAGTTCCAAATTCAATGCATTAGTACTGCTCTTCTCAGAACAAGTCTCCACTGCACAAAAGTCAAGAGAAATATTCTGAGCAACATACGATACTTGTACTCATTTTGTATTAATACATCACATGTCAACCTTTTTTTTGGATTGCAAGTAATACCTAGAGTCAATAGCTTTAAATTATTTGAATTGTTCTATTTACAATGTCCTTGCATTGAATTTTCCTTTCACTCCTTTCTAGTACCTACAAAAATAAATTTTTAGCAATATCATAACTTTAGAAGTGATAGATGCATGTATCATGCAAAAGTAAAGAGAATAGATTTAGGAGGAACACAAGATGGAAACCAACTTACTTTCCTGTTGTTCAAAATGAATGAAAATTCTTTGCGGATATTGTTCTCAGTCTCCATAATAATGTTGTTCTCTGTCTCCATAATAATAATTCTTTGTGGATATTTTTCTCAGTCTCCATAATAATGTCATTGCGTAACTAAGAGTGTAGCATTGTCCCAGTGAGATGGATGTTAGAAGGATGTCATTCTCAATAACATTTATTTCAATTATTCGACCCGAAGAACTCTCATCTTGGTCCATTGCCACAAGTTTTGTGCCTATCATCCTTCTGGGTTTATAGTAATAAAGTTTTGCAAGGCAATCATGCTCTTAATGTTGATGGAGTTATGAGCAACCTCACAATACACATTGTTGGCCACGATTCTATCCCAACCATTATCTAAAAATTTTAGAATTGGAGTTTCATCATATCCTTTTGCTCTGAAAGTCAACATTGACTTACAAACTTTAACTAGATAATCTTGAAAAAGTTCTACAAAAACTGTAAGTGGCATGAAAACATTGATTTTGACTATTTTGGTAGCAATATTTGGTTTTAGGGAATGTTGTACTTCTAAAAATAGTTTGGCTCTGTATGATTCTGTGATGCTACCATCAGGGACTGGCCAATCAACACTGGGAGATCTTGCTTTTTTAATAAACAGTGTGAGTGAGCATTGTCCATCAATTGATAAAAGTGATCATAAAAAAATATACCTAATTCAGCCATCTTTGTTGATTTCCTACCTTTGTATTGTAGCTCCTCAATAGCACCATGTAAAGCATCAAAAAATCCCAACATGCACTCCATTGGCTGCCACTCTTCGTATGATGAGGGATATATATCTGAACCAAAACAAAGATATTGTCTGTCATAGAAAGCAAAAGTTCTTTTGTTTCAACTATTTCATTATACAAATAAACTTGGGTCTATGGTGTGGAAGATAAGCAGGATAATCTCGCAATACAAGTTCTCGATGCATGTAGACATGTTGTATCCTAACCTCTCTTACGCATTTTGTGCCTTCTTTTTTTACTCTGAAATCTTTCACTCTGTCCTTCCAAGAAGCCAAAAAAGTGTTAATTGATTATTGCTTTCTCCTCTTGTTGGGTTGCATTAGCACCCATGCTCCTTTCACCACCACTGCTATCCTTTTCTAGCTACTGTCCATGGTCACAGTATTGGAAACTTCTACCCATGAGATCAGTGAGGCAGGTCGTCATGGCAAAGAGATACTTTTTACATCCACATCTTCGCCAAGTAGAGTGACAGTCCATTTCCTAGTGGCATGACATAGTTTTTGGTTGCCATCTGAAATCCTCACTCTAATAATTGCGAAGTCAAAGAAACACATAGCAAAATAGTTAGGCATTATACTTTATCACTTTGAAGTATTTTGCCCAAAGTAATTCACGTTTTTAAAAAAAACTGAACGAAATTGAGAACAAGCGAATGAAAGGTGAAAGGAGCTTATTTTGTTCAAAGTTTAAGAGCATCACAACAGCAGTAATGCAAGGAGGAATGCTTGTTGAAGAGAGAATGGAATGGCTCGTGACGAAGGTAGAGAAATGCTTATTGAAGAGAGAATGGTGCTTGAGAACAAGAGAAAATGAATGTTTTTTTTGGGTCACCATGCGGAAAGGTTTCAAAATGAGTCTCTGTTTTGATTATGGGTCCACATCTCTTGATAGGGATAGGCAAACCGTAAAAGAATAAAAAACAAAGCTTCGCATTAATGCCACACGCTTGTAGCAACATAAAGTAACATTTTTTTTTCATATTTCTGCCTTTTCTTAATGGAATTTCTACATTGCATTGGCCTTCTCCTCATTGGTTGAGAGACATTTTTCCCAAACCATAAAAGGCCCTAAAATGAGCTCGCTAACAATTTTGGAGTTGTCAAAGGCTATAAACATTAGATTTGCATTTGAAGACAAGGTCCTGGAAAGTATAGTACATATCACGCATTGAAGATTCCTTGGCTAAAAGTATTGAAGGAGATAGATGCTAATAAACACTAGTATGTTGGTAGTTTTAGAAGTGTTTACCTCAAGATTTTTGGAATTGATAAGGTTTTGAGGCATCTTAAGTGTTGATAAGTAATAAGTGATAAGTGCGCATAGTAGCTTACAAATCGAGAGTGTTGTTGTGAAAGCAAAAAACAAAGATGTTTGTACATCAAATTTTTCCTTTCATGTAGATGTAACGACTACTATTATCAAAGTTGAATGATTCCCTTGTGACATTTCCTTCTTCCCTAAAAGGAAGAGAAGTGAATTTAATAAATATCTTGAGTTTTATCTCTACTAGCAACATGCAAAACTAAAAAATTTATGGCTATAAACTTTCGCCAAGATTTTATATTAATATATCAGTATAGCTTCTATAAAAACATCCTTGCTTCTATAGTCCCTTGCAAGCTTAAAGCAAACATGTGAAGAAGCATCTGTCATTCCATGCTCCCAAGCAATAGAATGATTTTATGTATTAACACTGTAAGCTTTTATATCTTTTCTTCTCAATTTTGAAGTAAAAGATGCAAATCCTAGCAAAACTTCATATTTTTTTGTATAAAACTTTCAAATCGTGTCGAATGTTTCAAACATTATTTTTATTAGGACAGACAAACTTTTGGCACCAATTTAAAAGTTTCACTTAACGAAACTAGCATGAAAAAATCATCCATGTATAGAAGATTCAATTACACATTCTTCTCTTGTGTGTTTGCCCCACCCTGTTGTCTCCTATTCTCACCCCCACCCCATTATCTCATCCTCCCACCGTGTCATCTCATCCTTGCCTTGTTGTCTTGTCCTCTATAAATACCAAACTCGCAAAGACTTGACAAACATTAACAAAAGCCGAATAAGAACATCAAAACATAAACTATATTACAAAAAAATTCAATATTAGATAGAATAGGAAAATCCCAATTCCCATAAAAAACATGGGGTTTCAGTGAACTTGTATAAGATGCTGTCAAAAGCCCCTCATGCGACATATCATTGGAAAGATCTCAAATAGTAGAATCTAAAACTATAATCTCTGACAAATTTGGAGTTTGTACATTTGATATATAGCAAGAATAAGATTAAAGTTTCATTCCCAAAATGTGGAATTCTTCTCACGTTATCTAATATTGGCTTAAAAGAGATTCCACCATAAAATGATAATTTTGTCTTTGTACCAAACAGATGATTGAAAGAGATTCAATGTTTTTGAGATTAAGTTCAAATGATAGATACTCTTAAGTGCATATGTGGAGGTATACATTCAAAACCTTTTCTTTGTATGAAAAGAACAAAAAATGTATCTTCTTCATTAAAACATGCTAAATCTAGTGCCCACATAGGGTGCCTTCAAAGTGGAAGTGCATATTTCTCATCCTAATCACCCGAGCTATGCATGATTGACAGGTGCTCGAGTCTATAATGCAATGCTCTCGAAGGCGATGCATTGGGCCTCCTCCCATGCATGTACATCTCGATATCCCTTGGGTAGGAGGTCAGCTTGGGAGGGTGTTAGCCGCATATGTCACATATTTCATCGAGGGATAGTATTTATGGCTTAGCACATGGGGTATAGGCTATATGGATCAAGGTTTAGGGTATAGGCTATAGGGATCAAGGTTTAGGGTATAGGATTTTTTATTTAGGTCATATGGTATTTAGGATTTTTTATCAAGGTATAGGGTATAGGATGTTTTATTTAGGTTATATGGTGTAGATTATAGGGCATAGGGTTTAGGGTTTAGGCTATAGGGATTAGGGTTTAGGGTATTGCAAATATAGGGATTCAGGAATAGAAAATAGAGGGATTATGGTTTAGGGTATAGGGTATAGGGTATAGGGTTTATGATATAAGAGTATAGGGTTTAGGGTTTAGACTATAGGGATTAGGGTTTAGGGTAAAGGGTATAGGACTTACGATTTAGGTTTTAGGGTTAAGGGTTAAGGGTTTAGGGTATATGGTTTAGGGTTTAGGGTTTACGTTATAGGGATTAGGCATTAGGGCATAGGGAACTTAGGGTTCCCAGTATAAGATTTAGGGTATAGGATATAGGGATTAGGGTTTAGGATATAAGGTACAAGCTATAGGGATTAGGGTTTGTGATATAGGGTATAGGGTTTAGGGTTTATGCTATAGGGATATGGGTTTAGAGTATATAGTGTAGAATGTAAGATGTAGGATTTAAGCATGGTAAAGATATTTGCAAAGTTTTATGACCATGCTTTTTAAATAATCTACGAAAGGGGTTAGAAAGGAAGATAGACTATAAGCCTTGTCCAAAGCGTCCATGGTTGCGAGAGGATAGGCCAAAAAGGAAATTAACGGATGGGAGGAGACGGGAATAGAATGAAATTAATGGAATGGAGGGGAACATAAGAAGTCTGACCACATTGGCAAGGAAATCAAGGAGAGGGGAGGGAGGGAAGGAAAGGGAGAGAAGGAGAAAGGTAAGAGAGCAGAGGGGAGGGGAGGAGGGGAGGAAGGGGGGGGCTGGGGGGAGGGGGGAGAGAGAGAGAGAGAGAGAGAGAGAGAGAGAGGGGGGGGGGGAGGTTTGCTCTTTGTGTGAAATATAATAGGATGGTTACCTTGCCCTCAACAAAAATTTATTAATGCCTTTAACCACCTATATATGTTTAATATTATCCCCCTCTTTATATGTGTTATGTAATCCCTTCTTTATACACTAACCACCTTTATATGTTTTATTTAACCCCCCCTTTTTTTAAAAAATCTTTAAATACTTTTGCTTTAATTATGGGCTTTATCTTTAACTAATGTAGGCATATTTTCCCCCCCTAGTCTTTTTTACACTTGCTATACTAGATCATTAGACCCCCTTTCACTCGCACTTGTTACCCATGCCCTTCTTATTGCTTTACATAAAACTACTCTCACATAAATATATCCCCCAAACTTATTATAATCCAACCTTATTCCCCCATCTTAATAGTCACTACTATTGCCCACCACCCCACTCTCCTCCACTATCCCTTATTACAACCATAGACTATGTGGTTGCCCATAACAGCTACCCTCCTAGCTTTAAAGAGCCAAATTCAACTCATTTTGCAACCACTTCACTCCTCCTTCACTCTCAGCTTGATCCTGTCTATCCTCATCTCCCTATAAGCTCACTTAATGTGCAAAGGTTGTCCTACAATGGCTTAAGTTGTTGGGATGAAAGCTTGCTATAATCCCTCACAACTGTTGCTCCTTACGCCACTGTGCTACCTTCAACAACTTTGTCTCAGCTTATCGAGTTTTTCCATGGCTTCCTCTGCCCCTCAGGTACTCTAGCTGGTCATTTCGTTCCTTCTTCTTTATGACTTGGTCCTACACACAACTTTTTTCTTTCCTACACTCTATGTACAAGGTCCCAAATGGTCTCTCCACTCTCATAGGTCAATTTACATGACCATCTCTTGGGTTTCACAACAGTCTGTTCTTTATGTCAATAGTTCACAGTTTATTCTTGGGTTTTTAGGTTGCTCATATTCCCTAATGCTTCCTCATACTCCTTCTAGTTACACTCAGTATTATCCTACCCCATTCCTACTTCTAAACTCTCCAACGGGCTTGCTATGGTGCCTTTAGTTATATCAGTGAACCTTGCTCCCATGCTGATTCCCCCATATCGCTTGGACTTCGCCATTTTGTCAGTTCATGTCGACACTTACAGTTTCATTGCCTTTGATAGTCACTTATATTACCATTGTGTATGCTCTTTGGCCTTCTCATCTCTCATGTAGATAGTCTTCTCGCTTTCCCTTCAATGGCTCTCTCCCTTTGCTAGCTCGTATTGCTGACCGGCGTTGCTCCCTGACTGTGCTATTTTTCTTACCCCCTAACTCTACGAGACCACCTCTTGGCTCATTTGATGGCCTGCGGTTGTCTTGCATCCCATTTTTACTTATGGTAGCTTCTTGAGTTTCCCTCTAATGTGAGGCAAGCAAGCTCTATATTCATTTTCTCTGTACTGAAAAGCAAGCTACCGATGGCAGCACCTTGTAGTGCTCTCTTCTCTTAATGCATGGACATACTTGGTTGCTCGTATGGATTGTTTGGCTACTCATGGCATCCTCGGTTGCTCTTAATTTGATCAATACTTGCTCCTCATACTACCCAACCATGCTTTCTCCTCAGATGATAATTGCATATAATATGATCACTTGCCTTTGGAGTCTACCTTTCCCTTGTGGTGCTTAACACCCACCCCTCGGCATACGACCATTTGTACAACTCTTTGCTCATGGTGGTGTTCCTTCTCACACCCAGATCCATGGCGATCACTTGAGTTTACGGAGTCTCGACATCCATCTTTGCTACTGGAGCATAACTCTCATCATAATTTTGAACATATTCCTGTGCAAATCTTTTTGCAACTAGTCTGGCTTTGTATCTTTGAATACTGCCATCTGGATTGTACTTCACTTTGTATACCCATTTGTTTGCTATGGCCTTCTTTCTTGGTGGAAGGTCGCATAATTCCCAAGTATTATTCTTATACAAAACATCCATTTCTTTATTCATAGCAGTTTGCCAGTCTGGCTTGTCTGCTGCATCTTCAAAGTATACTGGTTCTTCTGTAGCCATGCTGGTAGTCATAAGGGCATAGTTGGTGGTTTCAACCTAAATTGCTTTGGATTCTCTTGTTAAATGTTTTTCCAATGATGCTTCACAAGTTGGGCATGATCTTTAGTCCATTATGGTTGAGGCTCTTTGCTCTAGAACTATGCTTCCATGCTGCCTACTTAACAATTCCCTTCTCCACTACCTTGACCGCCATGCATTTTTCTTATGGCCACATGGATTTTTTACATGCTACATGTACTTATACACTTATTTATATGTATGGATGGGGTGGGCTTTTTAGTCTTTTATTTCTCCTGCCTCTTTCATAAATTGCTTTCATTTCCTCAATGTTTCTTAGTGCTTTTTTCCTTGTACGATATATATATATATATATATATATGTATGTATGTATGTATGTATGTATGTATGTATGTATGTATGTATGTATGTATGTATGTATAATCTCTCACTTATGGCTAGGCCCATTTACTTAACCAGTTCTTTTTCAAAAAAAGCATTCATTTTTTCTTTTTAAAAGTTGTTTGTAGATTGTTTTTCCTTTCTTAAAATTGCACTTATATATATTATTTTTTTATTTATAGTAAGTCACTCATATGTTCTTTCCAAACTTTTTATATCATATATATGTGTATATATATATATAGCAACTCAAGTGTATGTTCTTTCTAGATCATCTTTCAGATAAGGATTCATTTAATGATTGATCCGTTAGCTCTATAAGAACATTAATTTGCTTTATTCTAATTAATTTTTTATTGTATCTAGTTTTTAAAAATTTTCCATTTACAAAGGATATTTTTCATGATTCTAAATGCATGGGTGTGGAATACCCCCCATTTGAAAAACATTTCCTCAAATAAGGAAGCGTATTACAATTACCTTTTCTGAAGAAAAAAAAGGCCATATAGCCACTACCAATATATATATATAATCACTCTGATGTACAATGCTATGGGCACCAACATTTAGTTCCTAGAAAGAAATCTCATTGCTTCCCTCCATCCCTTCTCCCCATTATAAGATATATATATGCTCACTCTATGTCCAAACTTTGAGATTTGCAACTTGCTCCAACTCATTCGTGCTTTATCCTAGATTATCAAATGTATCATACTGGGTGAAGTATTCTAAATGAAGCACACATCTTGGGAGGTAGTCTGCGCCATTGTATACCAAGAAACAATTTGTGCCTATTAACCCCTACCCAGTTATTAAAGAGCTAAATATAGCTTGGATGAAGCGATGTTCATGGATGATGGGCATTAATGTCTTACCAGAACATGCGGATTGCATTAAGGTGATTGTCCAAAGCAAATAAAAAACACTTTTACTTGATCATAGGTTCAACCAAAAGCCATGGTTTTTAGACAAAAATATTATGGATGAAGTGGAATATTTTACATACCATCTCTATATTTTGGGGTTGGATAAATCCTCACAGACTTCTACCTTCATCTCCAAAAATCTAATGAGACTTGCTGCCAAGCAAAGACTTGATTCACCAGAATTCTCAATATCTCTGGTCATAGAAAAGGAGGTTGCAAAAAATGTTGGAATATATTCAGTATCATATGGGATTAAGCAACCATCTAATGTAACTTTCCCTTACCTCTTGGGGACGTATAAGGGACATAAAAAGACATTTAGATGAAGGAGCTTCTAATCTAAACCAAACATGCCTTGAGATCACACAACTCTAGAGTGTATGCATGATTAGCTCCTTGGCTTTACCGCATAGAGGGCACATAGGATTCACTGCAATACGCTTAGCCAATCGGCCTCTGACAGGGAGCCATTGACATGCAATTTTCCAAAGGAGGAAGCAAACTTTCCCTACCCTACAATTTTTCTAGATTTCCTGGAATCCCTCAAGGTAAATTTTCTAAAGGTTTCTCTTTTTTTTTCTCACAAGGGTGTGGATGACCCCCCTACATAAATTCATATATATATTTACTCATTTTTAACCCCCCATTCTACACATACTCATTTGGTTTCTCACTCTTGGTTATGAAGTAACCCCCTCTTTTTTATAATCTTTTGTACCTTGGAGGTGGACCACCCCCATGACTTGGTTGATAATTGAATTTGGTGAGAAATTCCGGTGTTAACAAACTGAAACAAATTTTGTAGGACTGCTAGGATGTCCACAATCACAGACCCTGCCAAAATGGCATTTATCTCTCAAAAGCTGGAGGATGCACAAAGGGAAATGGAAACAATTTTGAGCAAAGAGAATAGAACCAGACCATTTTTGTATCAAAAAGCAAAATGCAAGAAATATTAGAGAACTTATGGCATCTGGTTATTTTTTGGTATACATTAGAATTTGTTTATAGTTCTAAGTCTCTTTGGTATAAGCAATAACAAACTGGGGAACACATGTATTACCTGTCTTCCCACATGATGCCAAATTTGTTCTAACAAATGGTTTTCTATGGATGGTGACAGGTAAGTGGACCTCGACCTCAAAGGCTAGGCTACTAGATGGATTTGACACTTATGGCTAGGCCCATTTACTTAACTAGTTCTTTTTCGAAAAAAGCATTCATTTTGTCTTCTTAAAAGTTGTTTATAGATTGTTTTTCCTCTCTTAAAATTGTAATTATATATATACATATTTATTTATTTATAGTAAGTCACTCATATGTTCTTTCCAAACTTTTTATCTCCTATATATATATATATAGCAACTCAAGTGTATGTTATTTCTAGATCGTGTTTTTATATACGGATTCAGTTAATGATTGATCCGTTAGCTCTAAAAGATCATTAATTTGCTTTATTCTAATATGTATCTAGTTTTTAAAATTTTCCATTTACAAATAATTTTTTCATGATTCTAATTCTTTATTTTTTTATGATTTCAATTTCGTGTTTAATGCATGGGTGTGGAATACCCCCCATTTGAAAAAATAACTCAAATAAGGGAGCGGATTACCCCGTTAAGATTGTTTCTTGGTATATATACTTCTTATTGGTAATGATGTATGTACATTCCTTAGATATTTGTATAACTATGTAACCTTGCAACTATACTAGAACGTTCCAATGACCGTATTTAATAACTATAAACCTCCTACTCACTGGTAGCTTAGTTTATGCAGCATTGCCAAGGTTTTTTTTGGGTTTGACTAAAAAGGATTGCTCAACCCTCTCAGAGATCTCATTTGTCAAATATAGCACCAGCTATTCATGCAAACCTAGTACTCCATCAACATTTCACCATCTACTTTTTTGGATCTAGATGGGTTTGGTTCTTTGGTAGAAGCGATAACAAGCCGAGGGAAACAGGCATTACCTATCCACCCATTTAAAGCTACGATGTTCTAACACATAGTTTCTCTTGGATGGTGGCTAGAAAGTTGATCCCGACCTTGAATCTCGAATTTTCGGAAGGATTCACCATTTGAACTTTGTATTCAAATTTTGGTTATGACGGACTAGTATGTTATCCCACATCTGAGGTTTTGCAAATATTGCATGATTGAATACCATTTCAGTCAAAGCAATGAATATAAAAGCTGGCTTCTATTTCATCCTTCTAAGGTTCTATTTCTGGCTTTGTTAGAAATATTTATTAAATTTTAATTCACTTCAGCCTAATGATGGAATTAACTATATGGTTCTATTCTTATGGGAATTTCAAATTTGAACACACACTCTTATTTCCCAACTAGCCCTTGGTCGGGCTAGTACCATATAGTTAATTCCTCATTATGGAATGATTTGTTGAGGGTAAAAATGCTTTGATTCACTTGTTGAACTATTAGATGTTGTTTGCATGGTTTAAGCATGGATGTTATGCTCTTCTTATCTCTTGATACGAACTTTGTTTGGGATTTAACAGAACTAATGGATTCCATCCCTTGTTAAACTCGGTTATACTATTATTTCACTCAATATCCCGATTCCTTTTACATTTTCTAAGTGGAGCTGATTGATCATTGTAAAACACTGGCCATCCAATCCAAACATCTATTGTCTAATGACTTTTTCGTGGACATCCCACAAATTAAGCTCTTTGATGTAGATCCTTCTAAATGCTCTAGCATTGCTCTAATTGCTAGAAATAAGGGACCCATCAATCAAGACAAACTTTGAGAACCTAAAAAGTTCCTAAAATACTGCTGGAATACATATAGACTCTTTCTCAAGTGCCAGTGCAAAAGATATGACCCCAATTATGCTTGTTCTTCTTCCATTATCTAGTTGGATCATCTCTTATGGTTTATGTTCCAAACTGAGTACTTGTCTAGCTTTTTTCACCTCTAAGCCTACTATGGTGTATGCCTTCATTAGCTAGGTTGCCTCTTTCCCCTCGAAGATTAGAACTGCACTCTTAGTGTATTTCTAGTTTCATGATTTTATGCTGGAGGCTGCTCGTAACCTTGCTATTTTCACTCCAAATTCCCCACTTCTGCCTCAACTCATCAATACTCCAACAACCAACACTATTGAAGCTATACTCCTTCCATCAAAAAATAAGGATCTCAAATGACTTACGATGACTCCTTCTACCATGAAGAGTTCCACCAAGAAACCTCGGTCCTGTTGTGGTTCAGAAGACTTTGGCGAGACCTCTAAAGCACTGGAGCTCAGCAATGATGATGAGCCAGGTAAGA
Organism: Dipteris shenzhenensis; assembly: GCF_047967505.1. Lineage (NCBI taxonomy): Eukaryota > Viridiplantae > Streptophyta > Polypodiopsida > Gleicheniales > Dipteridaceae > Dipteris > Dipteris shenzhenensis. The sequence continues at coordinate 22,913,796 of NC_141612.1, forward strand.
TTTATCTTTAAAAAAGCTAGTGATTTATCTTTGCTCAATAGAAGTAAAAGGAAATCAAAAAGGTTTATTCATCTCCTTTTCATTAATAAACTCTTTTATTTAATTTCACCGAAATTGGTCTTTAAGGAATTATTTGAGAAATTCGGGATTAAGAAGTCATGGTCTACTTTTAATATTGGATTTGGGTGGAAATTTCCGAGAAACTTAGTAGCCACCTTCTATAAACCACTGGACACCTTTTGTGACTTTTTGAGTGATCCCTGGTTTGCGTTTGTGCCACGTCTAAAAGGTTTTGAGCCTTTAGTTAAAACTTGGATAACTTTGGTATCCATGCCCTGTCTACTGATCCCTTGATCTGTAGACACCCTAGCTTGCAAGACTTTATGAGAAAATATCTTAATCATATACCCCTTGTGCTTGTTAACCCCCACCCAGTTATTAAGGAGCTAAATATAGCTTGGACCAAGCTATATTCCTTGATGGGCATTAATGTCTTACTAGAACACACGGATTGCATTAAGGTGATTGTCCAAAGCAAATTCAAAACGCTTTCTCCTAATCATAGGTTCAACCAAAAGCCATGGTTTGTAGACAAAAATATTATGGATGAAGTGGATTATCTTATGCACCATCTGTATATTTTGGGGTTGGATAAATCTTCACAGACCCCTACCTTCATCTACAAAAGGACTTGCTGCCAAGCAAAGACTGGATTCACCGGAATTCTCAATATCTTGGACCACAGAAAAGAAGGTTGCAAAAAATGTTGGAATATATTCATTATCATATGGGATTGAGCAACCATATAATGTAACTTTCCTTTATCTCATGGGGATGTATAAGGCACATAAAAAGACAATTACATGGCTCACTAATGCCCACAATTGTATGTTTACCAATAGACCACCCTTATCACTAAAATGTTGATTGCCCTTGATATTGGAATTCAAGAATATAGTGAAATGGTTCATAAAGATTTGTGGACCTTTACCCACACTCGTACTAATGCATATTGGATTATCCACAACCAGTATGACTTTTTGATTAATCTACCGGAGAGTATATTCTCAGTTTTTACCTTTGACATTATGTCATGCTATGAAGCCATTCCCCACCATGGTAGGTATATGGTAGGTATAGCCTTATTGACTCGCTTCAAAATCTTATTAATATTCTCAATAAAGCTGGCTACCTTGGGTTTAAAGAAGCCAGGAAACAATTGTATTGACAAAGAAATATAAAGAGTGTACGGTCAACTTTAAAGATTTCATTTGGAATAAAAGAGGGAACCACCTTTGACATGCTTATGGGCCTCATTGCAAGGTAGTGACTCTAAAAGGAACCAATGAAAAATGATAAATAATGTGGGATTTAATCAAAGAGCATTGCACATGTATGAATTTAGTTTTTTCCAGTGCGTCTATTTATAAGTGAATTAAGCTACCAAATTTCAAAGTTTTAAGACCACCATGCACTAGCTTCATAAGTATGGAGTATATTTTTTTAAACAGATTGTGTTTCCAACCAAATGACAAAAAGTTATTAAGCTTGCCCTCAAAGATATGCGCACAATTGCAACATAATATTGGAGACCCCTTAAACCTTAGCAAAGGTTCTTAATTGGTTGTCTCCTTTGGTTTTTGGGAAGCTCAAGTAGTGTACTTTCAAATAAACAATTGCTTCCGTGTATCTATAGAATAATTATTTGATGTAAAAAAAAAAGTATATCCTATACAATCCAAGTTGCATGCTTCATAGGCATTATAGCATTTGCAATAGTTTAATGGTCTCCTTCAAGATGCCAATTGTGTAATTCTTGATCTTAGATTCAAGTTCAGAATGTGTAGATTAGTTTAGACACCAAGTTTGTCAAACTCCATTAAGAAATGCATAAGTTACGAATCGTGTAATATAATCCTTGACCTTCGCAAAAAAAGGCTAGACCTAATCATGCTTCGTCGCACTTCTTTTAGATTTAGAAGAAGAAAATCATCAACAAAGTAAGTTCACAAGTATACCTCCCATTCTTACTACTATAGGATTGCTCAAATTTCATCCAACAAATAAGTTGAGAATCATTAGATACATCATGTTCCCCATAGATCTAGAAGACTCTAGCATTTTTTTCAAAGATGATGGAGTTTTTTTAATAACTCATTGCAAGATATGCCCAAGGCTATAAAGCCATTCTTGACCCAGGAGAGCATTTGTCCTATTGAGATGCACAGTTTGGAAATCCAAGGCATCATGGTCAATTGACGATCAGGTGTCGCCAATCACGAAACTACTGTAGGGGCAATTTTGGGGCCGCGACGCGACACACTAGTGGGTGAGATTTTAAAATTGGGGTGAACTGACACTCGCCAAAATTTTTCCCAGCATAATAATTGCCGCACTAGCGTAATAATGAGATGCAATCTACCAAAACTTGTTATGAACACCACAGAGCTTGACACAATTACTACATGAGTAGTTCTGCCCTCCTTCGTGCAGTCTGTAGTGCTGCATCTTTGTGCATTAGAGTATTCACAATCTGTCCTAACTCCATAGTCTAGTGGTGGTTGACTTAGGATGGCTCTCTCCCACCTGTCATCTATTTGTAGGACTTTTGTCGCAGCTCGCTAGTTGTCATTTACACATAGCTTTTCCGTGCTAGTACAAGGAAAATGTACTTTAGTAATCTGAGCATGCCTTCAACACATGAGAGTTCTTCATCAAGATCAACACAACATCAACTGATCTATTTCAAAGATTTCTTCATTGACATTGATCAGGGTGCATGCTAAAGCTTGTGAAGACTCGAGACTGGTATTCACCTAAATGGCATGATGTTGCTTCCTCAAATGCTACCACCGATCGTGACACCACAACTCGTGTTCTTTGCTCTCATGGCAATGATAGAATGCGTGCATCTGTAACTGCTTCCTGCTGCTCTTGTGTAAGGATTCTTCTTTCTTCTCGTTATTTCTCCCTTCGCAAACGTTGCAAATTCTGTAGAAGTAGGATCTCTAAAGCCTAGAGCATTGCTCATCAACATGGAGGCAATCACGATGGTAAAGCCACATGATGACATTATTTTTTTGGGTCAAAATAGCAAAGCATGGACCCCAATCGCACCCATTTGGAAATTCTCAAGTAGCGATCAAGTAAGCTGTAATGAAAATGGCTTTCCTACCCTAATATTCTCCAGATTCTTGCATCTCCTTTGACTTTAATGGTGGTACACTAGGAGACATCCACTTTCTTGTCGAGAAAGGTCCTCTAGGAGAATGTAGAGTAGGCCCTACCATAGATCAAACCAAACTCTAGGTCATGTGTGACTGGGATGATCATGCTCAATCGTAAGAGGCAACGTTATTGTGCCTATGATGCAAGCACAAGCCTGAGGGAAGCGTGTAGATGTTAGAGAATGAGGGAGACGACCATGGAGTGAGAGGTGGTGATTAACTCAGGATGGTTACACACTGCCCTCATGTCTACCCATCTGCTTCAGAGTGTGCACATATAGGATGGGTAAGGGAAGATTTAAGATATCCCTCATTTGTCAACTTAGCTTGTTGGTTGACTCTTGTTTTTTTTCCATGGGGGGATGGTTTGGCTACCCGAGGTTTTGTCTGCCCCCTTTTTGAGCATCCAATCCTTTTCTGCAACGTGGCATCCACATCATCCTACCTGCCCAACTTTGAGTACCATGTATGTTACACACCCTCATAATGAGGGTGTTTACAGAGTATGCCACCATGGGCATGCCCACAGATCAAGGACGGGAAAGATTGCCCAGCCACATGCAGCCCACATCCCAGATGCATTCAATTCATAATGGGCAAGCAGCTGGGCCCGTAATCTGTAAACACCTTGTGTTACACACACTCATAGTGAGGTTGTTTATAGACTACCCCGTTGTGGGCATAGCTAAGCGCAAGATTGCCCGTCCGCATTTCGCCCATGGCACAGATGCATTCAATGCAGCATGGGCGCGGGCAAACAGAGTAAAGCGAAACCACTTCAAAAGCATGCAAGTCCACATGCTAAATGGAATTTCCTCCTTGCTAAATGGAATTTCCTCCTTTTATGATAAGGAAAGAATGCTTTGCTAACCTTTGAGCTTTCTTCATGGCGTTCACTGTGGCGTCCCTCGTCCTGCTTCTCTTTCGGTTACTCTGTTCTATCGACGTGCTTCTCCTTTTGGCCTCCGCTCAAAGGTTAGCTTTTCTTTTCATTTTTTGGCAGGATTTTTTTGAATCGTCAACTGTAGCGGTCTCGCAACGCGCATAGTTCTTTCTGGTTTTCTTTCTTGGGTACTAATTGGCATGAAAGATCTTTTTTTTGGGCACTTATTGGCATGGAAACATCTTTTGGATCTTTTGGGCACTAATTGGCATGGAAAGATCTTTTGGATCTGCGATGCTTAACTCTAGGAAATGGCTCTGCAGGATTGATGATTCCGCTTTTGATCGAACGGAAACACGGGAGAATTCCACTTTTGGGTGCTCTTCTTCTGGCCCTTGCACTCCCTGTAGCTATACAGAGAAGGTCGTTGCTGCCCTTTGGTTTCTACGACTATTTGATTTGCGTCAGAATGCAAATATATGCACGTTCTTCTTGTTAGAATAATTATGTCTTTGATTCGCCGCTTCCTCTTTGGGAAACACGTCTCATGACTTGAATTAGATACCTTAGTCTCGATTATTTTAATTTTGTATCAAGGAGGACCTTCCAAGTCAATACGGCTACATAAAGTGGGGAGTTTGAATATCTTTCTCTAGAGTGTAAATTGATTAATTTGATCTGTTATATATGTATCTAAATCGCATTGATGTTTGGTTTTAGGGCGATGATGGAAAGTACCATTGCAGCGACTCTGGTTATCGCCAGCCTTATAGATGCGTTGAACTTGGATCAAGTGGGTCGAATGGTGGTATGTCCATGGAGAATGTTAATCATGAACAGAGACAAGCTGGGCGATCAAACTCAAAAAAAACGTCAGAAAGAGTATTGCATAGCCAAGACGAGCATAATGGGCACCAATTGACTCGAGCGGCGGACCGGAAGGCTTCGGAAATAGAAGATGTAACAACACACGACGGTCGACAAGTGTTTTATGTTTTCTATAGCTGCTTACCTGGGGACACAGACGATAGACTTACTGTACTAGGGTTTGAAGTGAGTACCTATTGGCATGCTAGTATTATTCAAAATTGTATTCTTAATCGTTTTGTCTGAAATAGTTGCGTGAGGTGTCTTCCAATGCTAATCTGTTCAGTCCTCAGTGAATTTGGAATAAATTACGCTTAGTTTTGACTAGTCATACTGACTACCTTTGCTTTTCAATACCCTTGCACAATAAAACAGAAGATTGCAGAAATCTGAGAGAGAGAGAGAGAGAGAGAGAGAAGGGGGGGGGGGGGGGGGGTGGTTCATGCAACCAGAAATCTGAGAGAGAGAGAGAGGGGAGGGTTCATGCAACGAGAGACTATGCCATCTGTTGTGTCGTCTTTGCCGTATATCATGATGGGAACACTTATGTCGACTCCAGAAATTATTGCTTTGAGGTGCAAATGCTGTCCTAGAGTCGCCTCCCTTTTATTGGTCTCTTTCCTCCCTCTATTCAGCATTCGCGACGCGAGAGTCATTTAGTTCTACAGTACAAACGAGCTATCATAGAGTACACGAGGCTGACAAGTAGCTTGTTGTTCTGTCATACATTTGATTCATTTGCAAACTTACAGTGAAGGTGAGGCGTTGGCACTTGGTGCTTTGGGGATTTTTCTTAAAATAAAGGCTTGATGGGGAACAAAGCCTTTGAGTTCGAGGAACCGGGACATTTATTTCTCACTAGGTCTAGTTAAATAAACACATTTGACTGCGCAGCTTATGCATGTTGTGCATGTTGCAGAATGATTTAAAAGTGTGACTTGATAACTCATGGATGTGTTTTACATGTTGCAGGGAATTGTATTAGGGTTACTGGCACTGAGTGCTCCTCTTATTTATCACCGAAGGAGACGCAACTTTGCTTTGTCAGGAATGACAAGAGTTCCTACTAATGCTAGATTTTGAGGTGGGTGATACAGTGGTCTCTGCTTTGGTAAGAAACTGCATATGTGTGGTCAAAAATGGCTTGGTGACGACTTGCAAAATGTTGTTTGACACAACTTTGCATTGTCAGAAATGACAAGACTTCCTACTAATGCTAGATTTTGGGGCTGGGGGATACAGTGGTCTCTGCTTTGGTAAGGAGACAGCATATGCGGTAAAAAGTGGTTTGGGGACGACTTGCAACATGTTGTTCTAGTGAAGGCATCCCATCTGGCTTCGTTTTTGTGTTTTATGTTACTTGCTATCTCGTTAAGGTTTGTTGTCGTTCCCTGTTATCACTGTTCTGAGTGATAATCAACAATTGTTACTTATGTTGGCACTGATGCTAACATAAGGGTAACTCTCTCTCTCGCTCTCTCTCGCTCTCACTGTCGCTCTAATTCTAGTACTTCAGTGTCTTACTATAGCACTCAGTGAGGGCCCTAGCGAGCCCTTGCCTCAGATCATTGGGGCTTGTATGAGTTACTTTTCTGATCGTACTTTTTTCTCATAGGCCAGTGAGGCCTGCCAAAGACGTTAATCTCTCTCTCACGTTCTCTTATTGTTTCTTTTTTTTCTTTCTTTGATTTTTTTAAAATTCTCTGAATTTTTCAGATAGACATATTCTACTCTTATGAAGCTATACCGACATCAAGTCCACAAGGTAAAGATGGTGATCCATTACCTGACATGAAGAGAATTAGATTGTCCATCTTAATTTCTTGTTGTCTGCATGCATACGTATGTTAAACCCTGACAGCATTTTGGGGTTTGCTGCTTCTGCAAGTGCAATTATTGATTACACCTAGTCCGCCTTCTTTAGTTAGCAGATCACATGCTTACTATTCAAGTAGGTTGTGACAGGCTAGTTACGATAGACATATCAGTTCAAATTGTTTGTCAGATTCTGTGGTTGGTTTTGTGGAAACACTCTTCTTCAAGTCGGTGGTATTTATTTCTTTGAGTAAGAGTGTCTTGTTTAAAATGAAGTATAGTACTTGATTGCTGCCAGCCCATTCTCTAGTAGACACATATTGTTGCTCTTGGTCTTGTGCTTGCTTCTTTGCTCCAAGAAACACTGCTAGAGTTCTGATTATGTACGATTGTAGAGCCTAAATGAATGAGTTTAGTTTTCCAAAAAGAAAGAAGAAAGAAGAAAGAAGAAGGGACATCTACGTCATCCTATAGCTTTGTCAACAATTATTTTGACACTTGTCATTTTTAAAAAGAAAGAGTTGAAAAATGCTCACGTTTGCTATATTGCACCACTCTACTATACCAAACTTACAACATGTCAAGACATAAGTCCTTGTTGTGCATTATGTTAGTGGTCATCCTTTTATTTGTGTGTGTGTGTGTGTGTGTGTGTGTGTGTGTGTGTGTGAGAGAGAGAGAGAGAGAGAGAGAGAGAGAGAGACTATTGTGTTACTGTGCTAGAACAATGCCACTTCCAACGATGACTTCCTCTTTGTATCGAGGCCTTGCAACCCCTTCACATTCTCGAGGTGCAGGCAAAAATTATGAGGACATGTTAGTCCCTGATAGGACTTGATGTTATTGCCTTGAAACCACAGCTCGTGTTCTTCGTTTTGATGGCATTAGTTGAATGGTTGCATCCACTACCTCCAAGGCTAGCGTTCTTCGTTTTGATGGCATTAGTTGAATGGTTGCATCCACTACCTCCAAGGCTAGCTGCTCAGCCAAGGAGGCATTTTTCTTGTTGTTGTCTCTCCCTCCACATTCGTTGCAAATTTATCTTCCGTTGCCATTCGGATATTGTATCATCAATTTCCATGGCCTTCAACCTCCTCCTCAGACCTTGATTGGTACATCAACTTTCCTATCTCACAACCTTGTCTAGTTCCAACCCATGACAAACCACATCACACCATGTGGTTCCTTATTGTAAATAAAGAAAGCAAATGAAGAAATGGGAAACAATTTTTGTTATTAGATGAGCTAGTGTGTGAAAGAAACAAGGACTCTCTTGAAGCTTCATGATAGGAATAAAAAATTGTGGACATTTTAGCTTCCAAGAGAGCTCGAGGAGCACAGAGAGCCATGGGGGCAAATGCCCCTAAGGAGCATGGGAAAACAATTTTAACAAAGAAGCAGGGACAGGAAGATGTCGAGGATTCTGGCAGAATTTGAATTCTAGGAGAATTCAAGTTCTAAGAGAATGTTTAGGTGACAAGGTGATAGGACAAGACACAGGTGACATGCGTGGAAGAAGTAAATTTAATGAAAATCTTGAATGCAATAGTGGGAGTCGTCAAATTTTGGGAGCAACCAGCATCCGTGTTTTGCTTCTCCAGTTGTACATGTCACCAACTTGTGCCCCATAATCGAGTGCAAAGAAGCCCAAAATGGTGGATATTTATGTTCTCCACTTTGGTGTAGCCTCTATCTTGCCTGGTTTAAAATACAATTTATTCTCAAATTGTCAAGACTTAAAGACATGGAGAAACTTAAGGCTTTCTATCTCTCAGCACGTTTTATGGGGATGATCTTATATTTGTTGACAACAAGTTTGTCTTGGATTGTTTTGCACACAACAACCCTTTGATCCCGATGATCCACTATGTATTTACCCTTTGGAGATAATCACTATCAAACCCACATATGACACTTATTCCACCACTTATCTGAACACTTTCATTACACTCTATAGACCTTTTATTGGGTGTTATGAAACCCATATCTTTTGGAAGAAAGATAAACTCCCTTGTACTAATGTGTCATTTATTCATGCAGCTCGCAATAGACCCAAGAATATTGCATACAAGATTTGTGTCTCACAGGTGTTACCCCTTATTTGCAATGCTTCACATGTGTCATGGGTGTATTTTGATTTAATGCAACTAATTGGTCTATTTGAGAAAAATGGATTTAATGCATACTTGATTACCAAAAATGTTGTGTGTTTCTTGAAAAATAACACCTTCCCTGGTTTACGGTTTGATATATTAAAACTTATTAATCTCCAATTAAAACTTATTAATCTCCTTGCAGGTGAGGGGTAAGTTACACATGGTGGGCTTACCCCTCACCATGTGGTCTTATCCTCTGGGTTGGGGGTGGGACACACACACACATCTTGTTTCTCACCCTTAGCTATAATCTAACCCCTCCTTTTTTTAAGAATCTTTTATAAATTGATCAATAGTTCATGTTAGTATGGGCTTGGAAAAAATTAATGTAAAAATTTTGGAGCACCACTTATATCCTATCTTATATGCAATCGGTCGATAATGAATGGACTTGGTTAATGGACTCATTTTCCAAACAAATTTAATTGTTTGTGGACTACAAGTGGATGTAATGTTTTTTCCTTCTCTTTAATTGGGGATAGTAAAGAGGTTTTCCACCTTTTACCAAAGTTGGTAATCATGGGTGTGGAATACCCCCTAGGGTTCTATTCATTATGGGTGTGGACTATCCCCCATTATACAACAATTTCCATTCTTTCATTTTTAAGGGTGTAGAATACCACGCAGTGCATCTTTTTTAAAGAAAAGAATCTAACTATCTCTTGTATGGATGTGGAATCCCCCCTTGTTAATTATATTATGATGCCCCTTCTTTTGTAATCATTTTAGAATCTTGATAGATCTATGGTGTAAACGATAAAAGAAGCTGGGGTTTGTAGGCATTACATGTCTTCCCTTACAAAACTATGATGTTCTAACACATTGTTTTATTCAAATGGTGGCAGGTAAGTGGACCCAGACCTCGGAGCCTGAACTACCTGACGGATTCGATACTTTTGTACTAGTTCTTTGCTTTAAGTTTGCAAACTCAATGTAAAGAAAAATTCTATTGCCAATCCTTTTGCTTTCCTTACCAAAATTTTGGATTGCAATATAGTCAAAGGTTACTTCAATTTAGTTTTCTTAAAGAAGTTAAATCCATTGCTTTTTATAATTATCCAAATGAGTGTATTAATTGTATGGTTCATGTATTGATGGGATTATTAAATCTACACACGCGCGCATGCATGCACACACACACACACACACGTACCATCATCATCATCATTAGCACACTAGTACTACTTTCTAGTACCCAAATAATTCATTTATTTAATGCTTACATCCTCTTATTTTATAATATGCGTATTGATTACCCATACTCAAAATTATAGTGCAACATTTATTTTATGCTTAATGCAGGGTACCACTAATTTGGGGGATGAATGATCTATTGAAGATGCCATACATGAAGAAGGGATGCCTTCTACACGGTTTGGGCATGAAGCGTTTATTACATTTGATTAGTTTAGTATGGTTTGTCTCTTTATGATATAGTGCAATGACATTCTATAGTTGAGTGATGTGTTTCATTACTTTTTATGGATGTAGTGCTTGAATTATAATAAGTCTATGAGGCAATAGTCATGGATGTCTAGTCGATATAAATGTTATAGTCTCTATACTTGTATGGTGGGCTTCATATGTATTAAATCATTAACGGATTTAATTCAACTATTGCTTCTTTTCTTTGGTTGATGCTTCTAGGATAACTGGACTAAAGTTTGGATTCCCACTAATAATATTTTGTGAAGACCTTTGGTTTTTTGGTACTATGCTTCACAATTCTGCACTGTATATGTCAAAGTCATAATTTAATGTCTAGCCTGGAGAAATTGATGAATTCTCATCTCAATGGGGGAATGCTTGTAGTGCATTTGGGCAAGGTCATTCTTTAGCCCATTACCTCGGTGAAGTGGCAGAACACCTCGTGCTCTTTCACAATAAACTTTGTCATCGAGGGCCTATGGAGGAAAAGCAAGGCATTGTCGCGTGCTATCTAGTACTCCAACATTACTCGGAATGCTGACAAGGTCATTTTGGTACACCACCTGGCTGTTGTCAATAAATTTGGATCAAACATTTATGACAAGGCATTGATGGCAACAACTATGTCGTTGGCTGCAGGAGAGGAGAATGTTAGTGCTATTACCATTAGGTTTACATCTAGGAGTCCACTAGGGGATTCAAAGACCTCTATTCTCTATGTAATAGAGCTAGCGAAGAAGAAAGATAGCCTATGAGACCTCTTGTAATACCTTCTTAAATATAAACATATATTTCAATGGTTACATGTCTTTAACGGGTACATGTCTTTCTTATTTGTTTTAAGTCATCGTTGCTCTTGATGAATTTACAATATTTACTCCATTATTATTTTTTTAAGTCATCAATGGTATGGTTTAACATAATTTTTCTATCCTTTTGATTGTGTTAAACTAATGCATTTCTAGCCAATTTAGTATTCCTTTCACCAACATGTTGTAGAAGGAAAAAAAGTGTTTGGGATGTTGCAAGGAGCCTAGAATTCCCAAAACCTGCCACGGCATGAATTTGAGCATTTTGGCCCTCCCAGAATGCCCAAATTTGCACCTGGCAGGTTTTGGGCATTCTAGGCTCCTTGCAATGTCCTTGATACTTTTGCCTTCTACGGCATGGTGAAATTCCACTTGGATTCAACAAAATTTGACATTTCAATCATGAAAACAGATTTTCAACCTATCATAATGTAATATAATGATGTATAATCCCAACATCTTTCATGTTAAAAACTACATATTAATTTTGATTCTATTTCTTTGTTTATCACTTTTTAGGGTAAATTCAAAGCCAATTTAATGCTATTTGATAGTTCTAGGCACCAATATCATCTGTTTTGTTAAATCCTAGAGGAATTTCATTGTGGTACAGAATACAAAAGAGTACGAGACACCACAAGCAGCCCAAAATCCACCATGGTACAAATTTGGTAATTTTGGGCCTCCTAGAATGCCCAAATTCTTGATGTGGTAGGTTTTGGGCTTTCTAGGCTCCTTGCGTCATCCCGAACACTTTTGTCTTTAGTGCCACGGCAAAATTCCTCTAGGATTTGAAAAAAAGCATTGTAAACATTGAAATGAATAGTAAAATGAATTATAAACAAGGAGAATTCACTCAACCATGCAATCATGTACATAATCTAGATATATTTTATTAAAAAAGATCACCCTCTGGGCCTCAAATACAACAATGTGCCTTCAAGGGCAAGGGGTAGTCTAAGCCCTAAGGGTGGGCTCCAAGATATTTTGTGGCTTCAAGATTGAGTCCATCCGTAGCTGCTTCACCAAACCATGTCCTTGTCCATGACCGTGATGCGTTTGCATGGATGGCACACAATTTGGCGACCTTGAATAAAGAGGTAGTGACTTGATCCACAGCCTTCTTGAGTGCCCCCATAGTTCATGTGCTGCAGTGTACGTCATCCTTGTACCCCTATGTTATCTCTCATACAACATGTTGGAAAGGGGAACACAAGATCATATCTTCTCGATATTGGGGAGGTTCTTGAAAACATTTTGCTCATTTAGGGAAGCCACTGGGGTCCTCTCACGGGGAAGACTCGTGCCATCGAATAATGAGAGTTAGAGTTTTTGAAAATGTTTTATATAGGACCATCATCTTTTTAGACCCCTTTCAATTCACCCTGGCCCCCCTGCCCCAACCCCTCCAATCCCCCACCTCCCCCCCCCTTGTCCCCCCCTCCTTGTCCCCATGCCTACCCCACCCCCTCACCCTCGCCCCCCCCCTTCTCTTCCCCCTCCCTCACCATGCCCCCACCTTCCCCAACCTTCTTACCTCAGAAAGATCTTGGACTCCAAGAGTAAGTACATAAATTGTGGTCAAAATAAGCAAGATATTCATTTCATAACTATATACAATTACACCATAGCTTTTGTTTTTGGTTGGACCCATCTGCTCCCTTCTCTCACTCTAGCTTGCAACCAACGTGCGACTCCTCGAGTCCCTATGGATGCTTTCCAAGCACTATGCCTTCTATTCTTTGATATAATTTGAACTGCTTTTGCAAGTTCTGATGCCTTTGCCTTTTCAGACTTCAAATTCCTACCTAGTAGACATCTAAAAAACTAGTCGCACATCTCATGCAATGCATTGCTATGAGTGACACCACCACAATGCCTTGGGTCCTTGAAGTAAGCTGACTTGGATGTATAGTGCAACTTCTCCATGTATTCCAAATGGACAAAGGGCCCCAATTCTATACAAACCATGGTCTATGTGGATAGAGAATATGCTACAAACATGACGAACAACATTTCAGCAACCAACAAACAATTTGAATAAAGCAAGTGCTAAATATTATGATGGTGACAAGATTACCATGTAATGTGTAACATGTGACTCCCCCCATGCTTTCACCATTAATTGCATAGACTCTTTCATAGCCATCCTGAACCTTACATAATACATCGATTCGATTCGAACTTGGTGAAGCAATTTTATTAATGCATCTACCTTTGTGCATACTTTAACTCTCAAGGTTGCTACTTGAGGATGTGAAGCCTTATTAGTCGTGCATTCACAAAATGCTTTCCAATATTCCCAACCCAAGCTACTTTGAGACAATGCATGTTTATCTTTGTCAAGATTGTGGTTAGATAGGAATCTCCTTGCCTTCACTCCACCCATGGACACTTTGGTAGGAAGATTTTGTGTTACCCTAGACATTTTCTTGTCCTCCTTAAGTTTGACAGCAACTTCTTAGCTTCTGCAATGCATCGTGTCGATACTTCTTGCATAATTAAATTCCAAACATAAACAAGTTTCAAATACAACAGCTTATCAAGTATGCGTAGTTCCGCGTGTAAAGTACATATGTGTACTCTCTCTAGTGGGATGGGCAAGATGGGATACCACTTCGGATCCTTCTTGTTGTGATTTGGAGCTTGCATTTGGCTACAAGAGAAAATGTTGTTCTCGCATTGTAATGCAGCCTTTTGCTTACGTTGAGAACACATGCAATAAAGGCATGTGAACATTGCATTTTCCTGTGTATCAAACCATGAAATCACTTGAGGGTTTTCAAATCACCAGCAAGATGCCATTCAACTTGAAATGTTCCATGGCCATCTATTGTCAGTGTTTTCCCTTTCTCTTATCTTCAAATCATTGATGGGATCCTGTTCTTTCTAGAACCCACTTCAATGTCTCATGGCACTCTTTTGGAGTCTTAAATGCTACAAGCCACCATATATATTTCTATGATTGAATTGAGAAATCGTGCTCTACTTCCTCGTTCCCTTGAACAAAGGCTAACGCTTTTTTCATAATGCAAATGCTCACTCTCTCTAACTTGTGTTCTTTCAGTGATTGAGCTTCATCCATTTTGATGATAAAATATGAGCTTTCCATTGCATTCTGTACAACAAAAGAGAGAAATAGTTAGGATAAACACGATATAGGAAATGAGCTAAGTAAAGTGTTATGCTATAATGGATTTCCTCTTACCATATTCTCTCATGCCATGGAATGTAACCATTACTTGTTGCAGTTTCTAGCTTAAATTTAAAAATGAGTTTGTTTTACTACATGTACAATATTTCATAGAAATAGATTTGCATGTGGATTGCATGCTCCACTATGGGCAAGCTATAAAGCTAGAAATGGATTTGCATTTGGATTTCATGCTACAATATGGGCAACATATAAAGTTATGTTATCCAAAAAGCTAGATTTTGAGCCTCTTGGATTGTATACAATATAAAAATCATTGCCAATAGGAGGGAAGGATTCAAATAACCTAAAATGCACATTTTTGCATCACATTATGCTAAACACTTCAAGAAAAGATATCAATCAACTTTAGTTACCAAATAGCTTACAATGCTCTTATTATTGATTATAATCCCAAAATTGTATAAAACACAAAAACAAGTCTATTTTTCTTCCTTTATCAATGTAATGCATGCATTAATAGGTATCAAAACTCCTTGAATTGAATTTATAAACTGTTATTGGTCAAACGACAAAATTTCCTCCAATTTTGACTAACGTTTTAGTAGAATATGCATGGAATTTCATAAATTTGCACCAAAAATACTCTCAAACTAAATTTGTGCACAAGCTAGAAATATGTTAGTATCTATCACATGGAATTGAACAAAAAAACATCTAGACATCAACTAACAAACAAATGGGAAGATTTTTGGCAAGTATTGTCTCATCCCATAGGACTATAGGAAAAGAACCCCAATTTCCAATCCATAATGCTCCTCTCTCATCATATAGAAGTGCAATAAGGAGCCAAAGTGCAACCAAATTTGCAAATTTATAACCCTATGCTAAAAATTGAGTTTCAACCAAGAAATGTTGACATGATTGGTTATAGAGTTCATGAAACAAACTCAAGCCCGAAGCAACCACAAAGGAAAAAAAGCAACAACCTTGCCTCCTAACCACCAGATAGGCTGGCTATGAGCAAACACAATAAAATCAAACCATGCACCAAATTCGAAGGAGAAAACATGATGGAAGGTACCCATGCAAAGTTATATACATGGAAAAATGAGTTGCTATAGGCATAAAGATTTGACAAAAGGGATGTATCTGGGGAAAATAGGAGTTAGATGCCAAAATTAATATGTATGCTTCACAAATCGCTTCAAATTGTGTGCTACCTAGAATGGTTAAGAATTATTGGTCAACCCCCAATCAAAAAAGGATGGTAATGGTTGCTCTTCACAAGAATGATCTCCTCTTCTTACCGTTTTGACATAAGGATGTGAGTAGTTATAAAAAATGGTGCTCTAACATCTAGAGGAAGAAAGATCAATGCAAGATGAAGGCATAAAATCTATATGTAACAATGAAACACCAATCAAGCCAACCCTTTAAAAGTCAAAGCATAGAGTTGACTAACCTATATCACTTGCCATTTGTAATTTTCATTCAATTGGAAGGACATGAAAGGATGATTCCTCTCACTATAAATCCCTACTATAACTCTACTACTATATGATAGAGTTCGTATGATTATATTTAAATAAAATGATATGAAATGTTCACTTTTCTTCAAAATCCTTGAAGAAGTAAGACCAAAGAGAATGGTTCAAAGGATAGGAGCTCTCAACATTAACTCCCCATCAACCTAGTATGAAAAAGCTCGTCCATGCATTTTAGCAAACTTTCTTCTAAACTAGGGCTCCATCTATCAATAGACTATGGGCCATAAATGTGATCCAATCTAGATCCACTCTTCAAAACCTACAAGTACCCAACTTTTGCACTATTATGAGATATTATGAACACTATTATGAACATATTGAATTGCTAAAAAGGAAGCATTCATACACTTATCTTCTATCACTGTCCACCAAATCAATCCAATTCTTTGTTTCTTTATTGAGCTCTTCATCTCCTCATGTTCTTAAGAGGCCCCCTGGTAATAGATCTTCTACAAAAAGATGATTATATGCAATAGAAGATAAGAAGCCAAAATTGTAGATCTAGTGAGTGAATCTTCAAGTGCTACTCGATCTCTTGAATATGTGCCATTCGCACATTTTGAAAGGGTTGAGGATTAGATCTTGTTCCTATTTGTAAGACATTATCCATTCATGAAATCGAGCTAATTATTAAGAATGGGGTTTTCAAGGGGAGGGTTTTGAGGAAGTATGGAATATATATGTTATAGAACATGTCCTCCCCAAAGACAATGAAAGTAGACTTGACTGATATTAGATGTCTTTGTAGCATTCCCCTCCACTTTGATGAAGTATATTACATGGACTTTGTCAAGACTTTGAATGTAGGTGTTTGCATTATTGAAGTAAACGTCTCGGTGTGTGTTAAGAATGTTCATAATGATGGGGGAAGTAGCGATTGTACTATTACCTTTGACCCTTCCATGCATATAGAGTTGAACCCCAAAATTTGTTGTTGAGCGTGACTTCTATCAAGAAATTTGTACATCCAAGCATAAAGAAGCTTGTAGGAATCTTATCAACAAAGGAGAGGGAAATCAGTTGCGTTTGGCCACAATTATTAGTGACTCTCATTAAGCTAGGAACAAAGAGATGAGCTTATTATCAGATATGGTCGATTATCTAAGGTTTTGATCATAGTAAGTGAATTCTCTTTTAAAAGATTATGTTGTTGATGTTCTCAAAATTATGTGACCTGAAAACTAATTGATTCCTTGGGCAACTCACATTTTTGGAGCAATCTGAGGTCGAAATTTTAAGACTTTTGGAGAGCCCCAGTTTGTCCTTTGAAATATGGGATGCACAAGAAACACCCAGTCAATTGCTTTTAATGTGCCGAATGCAACAATAATTCCTCCCTTGAAAGATCCATCTCTTTCAAGCTACTTATCAAAAATTTTCTTGACACATATATAACAAATAGGTTATGGAAATCAGCCATGTAATATTTTCACATGCTATAATGATTGAATTTTCCATCCCTGCACTTGAATTTGTGATTTCAAGTTGTAAGAGTATTTTGGCCAATGATCTATGCTTGAATTTGTATGAAAATGGTACTCTCTCCACTGTGGGGATCAATTCCACCTTGTATGAATCAGTTTGCATCATTTGCAAGGAAAACAAGATTTCCAGATAGGTGGACAAAGCCTTTTGTATGGTGTGCGTTAAAAATACAACCTTGTTGAAGATACCACTCTTGAAGGCTCTTATCACAACCCTCGAACGATTTGAAATTGAAGTATCAAAGATGATTTAGTTGGCAAAGTCCTTCTGTGCAACTCCTTGAAGACAATACTCAGTTAACTCTACAAGAGGTGGAGGGGTGTTTCTTGACAAGTACGTCTAGCATTGTGATTGCTTAATTTCCACTAAGGTTGAGGTTCTTTAGATGTGTTATTAACTTTCTAAGTTTGCTAGATCTATTGAAGAAAATTATGTATCTTGATTCTACAATGTACTCTTCCTTGGAATAGAACTTCATATTCATTCCAAGTTTCATCTTGCATCAATTTCTTCACAAAAAGAAATCTACACTTCACTTTTGAATTGGTATTTTGTTATAATTCTATTCTCTCAAAAAATTGTATATATGTTCTCAAAACATCTATATTTACTCTGAAATCCTTTTGATGTGGTGAAGAATTCAATGGTTGTACTTGGAAGGAAGCAAGGTATTGCATCAATGAATTTACTAATATAACGTTACATTTGTTGTGCTTCTGATAGTTGTCCTGTGCTTTTCACTTGTAATTCCTAATTCAATTCTTCCATATGTCGAGTTATTTGAAACACATTTTCTACTGATTTTCCTTGCACAATTCATTACTATTGTGCTTCTCATAGTCTTGCTGATTTTCCAATGTAATTCTTGATTCAATTCTTCATATGTGAGGAATTATTTAAAGAGAGTTGTTTAAGACTTTTGAATCCTTACATGCATATCCTCTTTTCAACATAATTACAAAATGGATTGCAACTCTAGATCTCTTGATTATGACATCCATGATGCTTTTGTAAGTCACTTTCCAAAGAATAAGAATATTTTTAATTGCTTATCCTACATGGAGAACTAACATATTACAACAGCATCATTTCATAATGCAATAGTGCCAAAGCTTTTGGAAACATTTGAAATGACTAACAAAGCTAAAAAGAATTATTTTTTTGAATATTTCAAGGATGAAACATTTCATGACCTAAACCCAAACATAAAGAACAATGAAGAATCTCATGCAACTACAAAACAAAGAATTTGAAATGTCCCCTCTTGATTCATTAATATATGAAATGTCGGTTCACATTTACAACTTTAAAATAGAATTATATAATCAAAATTTTAATGTACATTGCAAGAAATATGAGATATCTAGGAATGATCAAATTCCAATTATATTCATTTATCCCATGCACTTATCAAACAAACTGTAAAAAGAAGAAATTTTGGACATAAGAGATGGAACAATTTTTAAGTAAGACGGGGGAAAAAGTCATTTCACACATTATCAATGTTTTTAAAGACAAATACCTCCTTATGAAAACTCTATAAGCCGATCAAACAAAAATATATGAGATTAAGAAAAAAGAAAATGATCACAACAAACAGGGCATCCATAAACAAAATCATCCATGCTAGAGATCACAAAGTATATCTAGAATGCAACAATGCGATAAGAAAGTATACTTTGCCTGCATTCTTCACTCCAACTCACATAAAGCTAAACAACATGTTTCTAGTAATATGTTGAATGAGGTGGAGGATTGCTTGGTTGCTCCTAAAATTGCATTTGCTCAAATCAAAGAGCTAACATACAATGGGCAGCACAGTGCTACAAGTAGCATTGATACCAACAAAGTCCAAAATATACTCCAACGCTTTTTAGATGATGAAGCCTCAAATATAAAAGAAAATGGACTACACATCAACTTATTGTATTGGTAATGGTAGACCATACATCCTTATAATAAAGCATTGCATGCACTTATAAAAACACCATAGTATGTACGTAGCAGCATATCCATTAATTATGAAAGCATTGCATGCACTTATAAGATGAATCAATAGATAGACCCATTATTAAAGATGAAGATAGAAACAAACACCTTGCTCCACAATATAAAAAAGTGCAAAGCAATGGATTAATCATGAATATGAAGTGAGATTTGTTTCTCCTTGTGATAATCAAAGACCCTTGGAATTATTTCAAGATAAGTTAGTGAAGAATTGAAATTCCCCACACTATACTTGATAAGCCTGTAAGTCTTGGAAACTCTAGAATCACATATTTAGATATTGTAAAGTAGGAGTGGATGCACAAAATCACTAAAATCTCTCTCAAAGCATCCCTAATCTTTTCATCAAATCTAGTAAGGTTATCATATGTCAACTCATGCAATATGGGTGCAGTTGCAAAAAAGGAGGTTGCAAACAGAACACTCTATGCAAAAGATATAAATAATGACAAAAACATTGAAAATTTTGCTGAAACCAAGAATAGGATCTTCAATAGATCATAAAGAGATGTGAGAAGAGGTCTTTGCCATGATGTGGCAATTGGGTACACCATCCTTCTTTGTGACTTAGTCCTATATCGAGTGAATAGGGGCCCCCCAAATTGAATTTGGGACCCTATTAATTAATTAGTTTGATGGCAAAATGGTTGATTCATGTAAGGCAATGGCTTGAAAACGATCACAGTAAACAAGTAGAAGTGATTAAGAAACTAAAATCGAGAAATTGGGGCCCCAAAATTGAATTTAAGGCCCTATTAATTAATTAGTTTTATAGCAAAATGGCTGATTAACATTAAGACAATATTGGGCTTGAAAACAATTACCGTATGCAAATAGAAGGATTAAGAAACTAAAATTGAGAAGCTTTGATTCTAGAAGCCGCTCCAACTGGTAGCCTCGTCAAGAAGCTTCCTACATCTAGTATAAATACCAAGGCAAGCTAGAGGGAGGATAAGGGGGGCTGTGAAAGCCTCCCAATGAAGAAAGGCGAAATGGAAAGGGGAGTGTTTAGGGAGAGCAAGGCAATCAAAGGCAAAGAGAGTTGAGGGAGGGGAGAGATGGCTGAGTTGAGAGAGGGGGGAGGAACAATTGAGCGAAGAGGGGGGGGGGGGGGGGGGAGAGAGAGACAGAGAGAGAGAGAGAGAGAGAGAGAGAGGGAGGGAGGGAGGGAGCGGGGGCTGAGTGATGCAGGACGATGGAGGGAAGGTGAGTGGAGCGCATGAGAAGGCAAGGCGAAGAAGGAGAGGCTAAGGGCAAAGAAGGAGAGACTGAGGGCAGAGAAGGGGAGAGGGAGGGCACAAGGGGGAGAAGGAGAGGTGGAGAGGGCGAGAGGCAAAGGAAGGGCGGAAGGGGGAGAAGACACAAGGCGAAGGGGGAGAAGGAGAGGCAAAGGGGGAGGAGAGGCGAAGGGCGAGGGGCAGAGAAGGAGAGGTAAAGGGGTAGGCTGAGGGCAAAGAGAGGCTTAGGTTAATGAGATTTATTAAGTATTATAGCTTAGGTTAATTCATTAAGGGAAGGCAATTTAATTGATTAATCTTAATTAATTAATCCTATTAATCCTAAGGAGTAGAGGAGCAAATAGAAGCTTTGCATGGTGACTTAGTCCTGTATCAGTGAATGTTGTATGAGTCTTCAAAACAATTACCAATGATCAATTAATTGCCTTCAAACCCAAAATGTAAGCTTGGCAAGACTACTTCTGAGGTGGAACACATCAGTGTGCAAGATATTACGTACATAAACTCCAAAATTTGTTAAATCTAATTCAAAAAGGCCATAAAATAATGGGGAGCATAAATGAGTACTTTTTTTGTCACTAAATTCCATACAGGGCCGTTACCAGGAGCATTGGTGGGTGAAAAAAGCTCCTGTTTAGAGTTACAAAAAAAACGAAAATTTTGTCTTATAGATCAACACAAACATGTCATAAAAGCTCTCTCTATGACGATACGAAAGAACTTCAAACACATGAGCACACTTCTATGTGCACCAAGCATTAAAAACAAGAAGTTTAGATTTCACTATCCTAGTGGAGACCTGTGAAATAATTTGAATTTACAAAAGATAAAGCTTTTTTGGAGGTGATAATTTGAATTTACAAAAGATAAAGCTTTTATGGAAGTTGAGCGCATACATGATACTAACGACGACGATGATGATGGTGGTGCTGGTGATAATGTGCCAGCAATAATGGACTTTAATTGTAGCCTATTGTTAACACTCTAAAGATGAACACTGAAAATTGGACGCCTTGCTTACCAATATCCATTCATCTAGGGAAACACATACCTTTTGCTGAGGATTGACAATGAAATTAAAATACATCTCAGATGAATTAAGACCTGTCTAACAGAGAGAGAGAGAGAGAGAGATTCTTCATGAAGACTTAATAGGTCCTTTTCAGATGGATAATATTTCAGTACCAGTAAGGATGCCGATACAAGAGATATTTGTACAAATCTCACAAAAATATCATCCATCCTTACCAGTATGATGCAGATAGTAGTGGAGCATCCTTAACTGGAATACACTTCTATCTGCATTCTTACTAAGATGATACGTTTTCATTGGTTCACTCCAAACTTGTGCGTTATAAATGCCTGTCAAAAAACAATCAGCAGTACCCACTCTACAGAAGGATAACTTCATTCTCCCTTCCCTAAGTCCGGCGCCAAGGGACAAGAATGCAATCGAAAGGATGAGGCAGTTGCAATTTCATTATTTTATAATATTTTATTTTGCGGGGTTGGGGGGCTCTTGCGGGGAAGGGAGGTGGGAGAGACTGCTTCACGGATCACGAGTTTCAAACTGCTGCTGACCCTAAAGAAATGAACACAACAGACCTTTGGACAAGGTTCTCACTTACACTAACACAAGCTACAAGCATGGCCTTTAAAAAGGAGATGACTGCTTCCCCCCTCTCACAATCAGCTGCATCGTACCTACTAGTAGAACGAGACCCAAAAGGGTTGTGTCCCTTTTTAGAATTGAGTATTTTCTACAGACCTGCAATTCCCTCTCAGGAAGGTGGGACTATCAGCCGTTAACCTTTAAATCTCTTTCATTTCACACAAGTAGGGTACTGTTCGTGGTAGCCTTAGGAAACATGTGAGCTCTCTCTCAAAATGGTAAAACTCCTATGCTTGAACCAAAACTAAGGTCTAGGCAGAAGTCGTGATCAAACAAAAGGCCTAGCTGAACAGTCAACAAAGATTTCAATAGTTGCATCCCTTTCTGTCAGAGACTTTCAGGTAGCTAAGCCTTTTTCACAAGGGCCAAGTTATCAATGTCACCCAGCTCACTCCTCCTAAAAGTTTCCTTACAAGGCTTACCATCCACCACCCACATAACGCCGTGCCTGCGGTGCTATTCCACTAAAAGAACCAGGAATCACAGAAGTTCCGTCATAAGGAAGTCTTACACCGAATTCATTCCTAGGCACAGGCTGCTCCTGTTGATAAGGCCTGTTAGGGGGAGGCAGTAGACCACGATTTTCCAGGCCAGTATAGCTTGAAGAACTCTCAACCAATGGGTCAAGACCATACACTCTCATATCACGGAGCAGTTCTCCATGTGCATGTGGCACCTGTCTCTGCCTGTACAGAGCATCTACCTCGCCAGCTAGATTACCAAGAGTATTACCAAAAGTATGACCCTGGGGATAAGCAGAGTAGAAATCGTATCCAGCCCTACTCTGATAAAGATCTGCATTTCGAAGCTGCAATTCAGGCAGGATAGTATCTTTTCCATATGCTGAGAGAGAAGCCGGAGGAATGTATCCTGTTACGCCTGAATTTGTGTTAATCAGATCTATATTTGTGTTACGCCTGAATTCAGGAAGGATAGTATCTGTTCCATATGCTGGGAGAGAAGCCGCAGGAATGCATCCTGTTTCGCCTGAATTTGTGTTGATCAGATCTAGGTGACGAGTCTCCTGCCGCAACCTAGCTTCACGAGCCTGATGTAAATCCTCTGCAGCAAAACTAGGTTCATAATTGGACCGTATTGGAAACTTGGGCTCCTGGTCAGTTTTGGGTGGAGCCTCCACGTGACGCGGAGGGACCATCCTTGGAGGAAGATCTCCTGATGCAGCCGTCTCTTTTGGAAGTGGTTGGAACAGCTTCACCAGCTTTTGAACCTGATCCAAAAAACAAAAAGCCAAAACCAATCAAGGGTCATCATCACACTGCCAAGTCTTAACATCCATCAATTTCCTTCTGTTACATACGTAGGCAAAGCCATCTAGGAGGCAACAATTCAGCAAACATTTCAAGAGCAATCATGACAGCAGTAGGTGAAGAAAGAGTATAAATAAAACACTGACACATCACAAGCTTCAGCAAACAAATCCTAACGCTCATGAAGTTTTGAATTCCTGCAAGACATCAATTAAATGTAGAATCTTTATAATCCTGAAGTCCCACTGGAAAAACATCTAATTATGAACATTTCCACATACAGACCTACATGCTAGGCAACCCATCCTCCCATAATCAGCACTCAAGTATATACATACGCACTCAAACACAAACGAAGACAGTTTTCTTCATTTTGTCTACTCATCCAGCCTTTAACTAAAGACATACTAAATGCTGTGGCATCTCCAGTGACAGAAAGATAAAGCAGAGGGGTGAGAAAATTTCAGGCTACATAACCAAGCTAGGTGGCAAGCCTCAAACAACAAACTCGTTCTGTATGCTGTAGAGTCACAACTGAGAGAAATATAAAGAAAAACTCAGTCCGCAACTTCATGACGCACTTCTGATTCCATAAACAAAGCTATATGAAACAATGCTGCAGGGTATTGTTGTACCCTTTTCATGCATAAATATCAGTTACACAATGATCATAATAACAAATAGAGTGTATATACCTTCATAAGATCTAGAATATATCCAACTTAGAAATTCCAAAAAAATATATAGAACAAAAGAAATATCAAAGTAAACGAGGGAGCCTGTACGTGCCTTGACACAAAATTATGAGTAAATGAGAAAAATTATTAAAAGTTAGTAAGCAAAGCTATGGTAATGTTCTAATCACTACCCAAGCATAAGCTGCCATCTGGATTTCGCAAGATTTTATAATCCCAACCAAACAACAAAAACTTTGATAGCCAAAAGGAAGAAATAAAATAAAAAATAAGAATAAGAAATGCGAAGACAGAGCACACGAGAGAGAGAGAGAGAGAGAGAGAGAGAGAGAGAGAGAGAGAGAGAGAGAATCGGTTAAATTCCACCACAACAAAACCGGGAAGGGGGGGGGCTAAACTAAACTCACTGGAAAATGGGCTTGGAAGCTCCCCACTTTGAATTTTGATTCAACATATATACCTTTGTAAGATTAGAATATATCAAAATCATACAAATTCAGATTTTTGTTGTTAATTTATTGTTCAAGGATCCTGAACATACCTAAAGCCGAAATTCCAAAGATATGACGACTACAACATTGGATAGAGCGGAGTTTCTTCATTCCTTTTCTTGTATCATAGCCCATTCTATACGATTAACTACTAAATGTAGAGATAAATAAACAATTAGTCACTCCGTATAGAATTGGAAACCTATAGAGTTGGGCAGTAATCAATAGAGCATACTCAAGTTGTCGTCGTTTATCATAAATATCAAATAAAGAAGATTGACTAATGCTAAGATCCAAGAAGCTACAATAGCTTCCAATGACTATACAATCAACTTCACAAAACTCTCTAGGATAAATTCCTCCACCAAAGAGTTGGATCTTTGGACATAAAATCTTTTAAGTTCGGGATGTCTGGGACAAAAAAGTCAACTACGAATCTCCTAACCTTAATAGGTTTATGAAGAACGATTGCACAAGTCTCACAAGAGATCAATCGTTATATACCTAGATGAATCCAAGAACAAACCCAAACTCATCCTCTAAAAACCATAGTTACCAGGGAACGGTAACGTTTCGGGAACAAGGGGGGTAGGAACGGGAACGTTTCGGGAAGGGAGAACGTGGGAACGAGAACGCCACATCATATGACACATCATCAAATCACATGGAAAGGAGTAGAAGGGGAGGAATGAGAGGGGGCTGAGTGGCTGAGTGGAAGGGGGTGGAGAAGGGAGTGGAAGGGGAGGGGGCTGAGTGGAGAAGGGAGTAGAAGGAGAGGAGGCTGAGTGGAAGGAGAGGGGGCTGAGTGGAAGGATAGGGGGCTGAGTGGCTGAGTGGAAAGGGGTGGAGAAGGGAGTGGAAGGGAAGGGGGCTGAGTAGAGAAGGTTCAAGGGAGTAGAAGGAAAGGGGCTTAGTTGAAGGGAGTGGAAGGAGAGGGGGCTGAGTGGAGGGGACTGCGTGGAAGGAGAGGGAGTAGAAGGGAGTGGGAGGGAGGGTAGAGAGCGGGAAAACCCCCGTCGGCGGCTATATACCTGGCGTTCCCAAAACTAGGAACGTTCCTTGGCGTTCCCGATAGGCGCTCCACTTGGGAACGGCGTTCCCACGTTCCAAGAAGACGGAATGCCGTTCCCTGGTAACTATGCTAAAAACACAACATAGTGCAGTTTGAATCCCATGATAGTCACTCATAAGATTGAAAACCATAAACTCCATCACGTATAGCAAGGACTAGCTATGATGACATCCCCACTGACGTCATCAGTGCCCAATAGTGGGTGTAGACCATAGTATAAAAATATGCTCACACACATACAAATCCACACACCCACACATACTTGAGCATCCATTTGTACAAAGTCTTCGTACTAATCAAAAAGTCTCACAAGAGATCGTTGCATAAACTCAAATTCATAAGTACAAAGATAGAAGTTTGCAAAGAAAACAGCACGGAAGCCTACAAATTATCTAGAAGAAAGTTTAACCAGCAAAGGACATCTTCAGCATCTACAGCTTTTGTGAAACTTTTCTAATTCCAATCAAACTCGATTTCATCCAACAAAATCAAAACTCAAAGCTGCCGTTTCAACTCTCTAAACTTTGCATCTATCTTTTTACTTGTGAAACAAGCTTTCCTATTCAAGACTTCAAATCTTCCAAATCTATCTCAGTGTAGAGTGTAGTAAAATCAAATGTTTCATGTATCTTTGTAAGTCTAGGATATATATAATCACAAAATTTCAGATTTTTGTTGTTCTAAACCAACATTGTGGCGCCCTATTCGTGACTTCAAATCTTCCAAATCTATCTTAATATAGAGATGTAGTAAAATCATGCTTCAAGCAAGATTGGAGTACACTTTTCTTCTACACTTTGAGAGCTCCCACCGAGTTATTCAAAATCCAGCTTAAATCTACTGGAACATCATAAGTTTCTCCAAAGCTCATGGACAATTGGTAATACAGCTTAAGTAATAACTCTACCACTTTGAGACAACGGTTAGAGAAGTGTTACTATTTTTATGAAAATTTGTGAAACAAGATGTCCTATTCGTGATTCAAATCTTCCAAATCTATCTTACTATAGAGTGTAGTGAATTCAAATGTTTCAAGCAAGATTGGAGTACACTTCTCTTCTACACTCTGAGAGGAGTTTAAAAACTTTATGATTGGTAACTCTCACCGAATCAATCAAAATCCAACTTAAAACATCAAACTCTCTCAATAAGTTTCTCCAAAGCTCATGGCCAGCTGGTAATATGGCCATGAAGCAATAACTCTAACACTTTCAGACATCGATTAGAGAAGTCTTACAGCTTAGAATTTTTATCATAACTTCCAATAAGGACGACTTGACTTGCAAATGAATTCAAACGACTTACAAAAGTTTTTATGTTTCAAAATCAAATTTTGAGATATAGAACAACTGGCATACGTCTTTGCTATAAAGTTCACCTCTCCTTGTGGAGATTGCAAATAAAACTTTTTGCAAGTGAAGACAATTATTTGAGCATTTGTCTACATAAGAAATCATAAACTTTTGCTAGAATTTACTTACGCAAGGATATCTCGTCCATTGAAGAGAGAGAGCTACCACTATCGGAGATCTCCAAAGTGATAAGAGATCTAGGACGCCTAAAGATTCTTTACTTCGATATTTAATAGGTATAGATCCTACCTTTTAAGAAAAGCTCCCTTAGGAAGGACAGAAGTATGAGCACTACAACACATACTAAAGAATTATCACAATGCAACAACAAGGGCTACTAAGAATCGCTAGCTTTCCATGCTTTACAAATGCACCAATTCATGTGAATATACTTGCAAAGCTTCACCACATCTAGGCATCTCGTCTTTTACCCATAAAGTACAAGCCACATAACCGTCTTATTCATTTTACATGTATTCACATAAAAGCATGCCACTCTCCTATCAATGAACCTACCATGTCCAAAAGACTAACATGGGGTCTTCATTTTCGACAAACCCCTCTTCAATAGTCTAAACGTCGCCATGCAAAGCTTAGCTAATATGCAACGAATGTTGCAGTGCACAAGGCATTACTAACACCAAATACAAAAATTAGGAGGTTGTTTGGGCAAGGCAAAGTACGGGAAAACCACCAATCACAACCAAAAGTGCCAAGGTACAAATATATGTCTCATGACGCACTAAGGATCAGTTGCCAGAAGAAACAAGTCAACAGCCTATAATTCCAAGGTTATTCAGCATACAATGCTTGCAGAAACTCCCAAAGACTACTTGGGAAGATACCTTGTGGGAACAATTATGACACTGAACCAAAGTAGCAATTATGAATCCATAATCAACAAAGCTATCTAGACTGCATGTAGAAAAACTTCATAAATTAAGCTTATAAAACTATCATCCCAACATCCAAGCTCCACTACACGAAATCAACACAAACAAATTTTTAAACATCCACTAGAGCAAACCTGTTCCAAGTTTAACTCGATCTTGAACTTGCCCGGGGCATAGTAATTCTCCATGATGGCATGCTTGAACTTCCGCTCTTCAAGTGGGATGCATTCTTGGAAAATATCAAAGCGAACCTGCCCAAAGGGATGTCGATGGAGATTTAGTTACAATGGTTCCCTTGGAGCTTGGGATTGCAAAAGCTTGGGACATTCAAACGCCACTGACAAGAATTTCAAAGTCAAACGGCTTTTTAGTTTTCTTTTGCCAAGCGTGACAGAGGCTACGGCATAAAATAGGAGAAATGAATGAGACCTATTGGACTAATAGTCTACGGTGAACGTTCTGTTTAAGGAGAGATATTATATATGGATTACCTGCCACGGAAATGCTTTCGTAGAACCGCGAAAAGCCTCAGGTTCCAGCTTGTAGCCACCACGAGACGATGCCTTGTATACGCCATAAAGAAGTTTGACCTCAACGTCGAAAAGGAACAGCCTCATGCCTTTCTTCACCTGCTCTGCCAGGTCTTTCTTCCCCTCTGGAAGGCCAAAGACTCGATACTTGAAACAGTCCTGCTTCGTGGAACTGTTACACATGAATATGAGCCCAGTGAAATTTGCCTTCCCTTCGGCAACCTTAGATTGGCTGCCTACCGGTTTGTTGTTCTCCACCTTGTTCTCTCCCAAAGTGTCGCCAGTGGCTTCATTGCTATTAATTTTGACGACTCCATCCGCCATCTTGCCCTTCTTGAAGAACTTACCTTTTCCCATCGTAAAGCCTTTGCTAGTAGCACTGGTTTTTAGGACAAAAAAACGCAGCACGTAAGTAACTCAAGGCTCTCCAGCGAGAATTAAAACCCAATCAAGCTAACAAATGGACCTGTTCGACCAAAGCGTGTTCCTCACCATACAAGACTGTTCAGGCGGGGGCGGGGGAAGCACGCTAAAACCAAGAGATATAAAATAGCATTAAGTGCAAAGAGCCCGCGAGAAAGACCAGTAGGTAAGCTACCATGAGTGATAAGAGGCAAATGGATCAACATGTAAAGTCACACCGCGTGCAACCAGCCGAATTAAAAACGCTACGAAAGTTATGTCCACGAGAATGAATCAGCCATCCAAACCAAACCCCCCCGCCCCCGCCTTCCCTTCAAATCCCGGCTTCCTTCGCGACGAAAACCCGACAGCTTAAAGGGACGAAACGGAAAAAGCAGAGAGGCAAAGCCAAACCTGGGGTGCAGAGAAGGATGAGGATGAAGCGAGCAAAGTGAGTGAAAGTGTTGGAGTGAGCAGCAAACCCTAGGCGATGAAGTTAGCCATAGCTGGCTCCCTGTACAAGTTCTTGCTCTGCACCAAAACAACGAAGAAATAATAATAAAGACACAATGCATATCCCAAGATAGTAGTCCAACAACAACAACAAATGAAGTTAAAACCTTCCTTCACACTCATTCCCACCTGACCCTCCTTTTCCTCATTTTTGGCCTCCCCTCCTTTGTAATCACAAGTGAAATTCGACTCCACCTCATGTTGAAGATGGGCAAAACCAGAATTATGCCCCATTTTGTGATACACATAGAAAAGGAGGGAGAGAGGGCCTTTTCTTTAGACGCTTAGAAGTAGGGAGAGAATTGAGACAGTTTTCTGTCCTTGGTGTGACCAAAGTGCATGACTTTGTTTTCATATTTTCAACTCAACTTAGATTGTGTCATAATTGATGGGATTATATCATTAGGCATTTTGTACCCTCACATCTACAAATTTCATGTCAACTTGAGAAAATATTTTGATGCCTTTGAAAAACCTTAAGTGCCCTATAATCCCTCCCTCTACCGTATAGTAGATAGGGTAGCATTAAACCCCTTGGCTCTACTAGATGCCCATGCCTTCCTCTCATTTTCCCCTTCTGCCTTCAAGTCTTGCTCATAGTTTGCTATTCTTCATGAGACTCGATGTAGCCATTGAAGGCATGCTTTTGCACATATCTTGTTTCTCTCTCTTCCTAACAACTACTGTTGATGAGGGGTTCTTGTTAAATGTCCAAGTTTTAGTGTTGAGTGCTTGTTTTAGTTTGGATTTGCTCATCTACGTGGTTCGTGTAGCTAAGGCAATGTGGATGTATAGTTTGTGAGGGCATCATCTTCCAATTGCCCTACACATCACTTTACGTTTGTTGCTCATGGGGTTTCTTCCACATTGCCCTGATCAATTTTGTTGATGTTGCTCTTGTCTTATGTTGGTTGTGTTCATTTGGCGCTCCCTCTTCCTCACAAAAGAAGTGTATTGGCTTCTTAGTATTGCACTCCTTTCTCTTACTATTAGATTTCATTTTCTATCACCGTTTTCATTTGGATTTATAGGGAGCTAATAGGGTAGTAGAAAGTTTGTTGGCTCTCCTTAGGGTCTTACAAAGTGAAGGGCTTGCTTAAGCAAGCTAGCATTTCCTTTTTTGCTTTCTTTATCATCCAAGTAATAGCATTGATCTCATAATTAGAAAGCAATAGATTATCCAAATAATATTAGAAACAGTAAATAAGGTGGCAAACACTATAACCCTTTCTAGGGAGACAGGTGCATGCAATGATCTTAACAAATGTGTCATGTGGACTCATTATTATGAGGTAGAAAATACTATCACCTTGACTTTCATAGACAGAGAAAAAATGTGACATGAATCCATAGACTCCTAGGAAAAGTAAGGCCAGTGAAAAGTAAAAATCCTGCCAAATAAGAAACGAGAAATCAAAGGACAAATGCCACTGGGATGGTAAATGCGTTGAAAGATAAAAATTTCATTGAGGTGTGGTGGTGACGAAAAAACTCATAGACGAGCTTGCTTAATAGAAAGAGCACATGAAGTTCCCTTCCTTGATCACAAGCAACCGGCATTAGTTGTAAGCTTGTCCCAAGGGAAGCGGTTGATGGTGGCACTTTTTCAATTGTTAAGATGATGGGGAGCATTTCCCAACTTCTAGCTTAGCCTCTACATCTAGTACAATTTCTTCAAGCAATTTTGGAGATTGGATTTGACTAGAAATGGAAGAACCATTGCAGATCTATTCTCCTCATTTCGTTTTGGGAAGTGATGTGATGTAGGTTTTTTGGGTCTACAATTGATGAAAGCAAGGATTGGCAAATGATGGTGTCATAAATTTGAAAATTATCCATATCACAATTTTAAACTATGAAGATTATATGGGGGTCCAATCTGCCCCCTCTAGATGGTGGCTCTTTCTTTCCATCTAGAGTATTTATAATTGTATATTCCTAAAGCAAAGAGCCAATAATTATACGTCCAAAAGCATCCCTATTTTGTAGAGTAAGGGATTACTTTTTACAAAGCCACTTTGGGCTTGCTTTATCCAAAGATGGTTTATGTCCCTTACTTTTTACAAAGCCAATATGGGCTTTCTTTATCCACCCCTCCTCCATTAAGCGACCATTCCTAGAGCCCTATGAGCTGAAGTTTCCTCTCTTAGAGCGCACCTTTAACAAGGAAACCGCATTTGGATGCAGCTAGACGCATACTCAGGTATGTGAAGTCCACATTGCAGTATGCTCACACCTCCTTCAGCCACGTGTCATCAATATAGGCCGTGGATCTCATGAATATAGGTGCTTGATCTCAATTGATTTTGTTTAATGTTTTTTTGTATAAAAGAATATGAGAAAAACTATTCAATAAAACCATGTGTGTGCTTTTCAAAGTGTTTCTAACTAAAGTATATAAAGAGAGTCAGATTCTCCAAACTATAGCAACATGGGAAGATTGTAGTGGCATCGCTAACAATTCTTACTGTAAGGTATTTTACTTTCTTCTTGCTCTAAGGTCCCATAAGTCATACGATTGTTGAATTGCATTATGTTAACAGTCGTTTTCGAGCTCTCCATAAGCTAACAACGTGTAGACTTAGTCGTGGAAATACTTGGCTTCTTGTAATTCTTCTAATTTCTTCTGAGAGTGTCTTCATGAAATGATCAATATGGTTGTGCCTTGGGATTTTGACCAAGAGTTATTCCCGTCCTTCAGTAAGAATTCAAGATTAACGTTCCTTTGAACATGAGGGTATCGCAGGGGTTTTACACAACTACTGTAAAAATTGAAATAGGTCCTTAGTGTGGTGCGAAAAGGAGAGAGTGTAGGCAAATCTAAGAGCACAATTTCAAGAGGCGGGTCGGCACCATTGGCACCAATGACATTATGGGAGTGTTTTGATTCGTGATGCTGTTTTTGCAAATCCAAGAAGCTGCGATAGCTCTATAAACCGTGATAAATCTAAGAGGGATCATCAGGACAGCTTGATGGTTTTAGTAGATGATGATTTTTGGTTTTACATTGGAGTGATTTGATCTAATGGACAGAGAAAGAAATGCCACGTTTGTTCACCATTTTAGCTCGTTTCATTCTCAACGCATGCAGAATCGTAGGCTTTCCTCGGTTGCAAATCAACAAAAAAACACAGAACTCTATGAAGCTATAGCGATGATAGGTCGGAGGCCCAATATGATGGTCGTATGATAATAAAGAACTGAAGAAGACTCTTAGAAATTACAAAAGAACAGCTATGGGTCCAAGTGATCAACATAATTTTTTACAATAGGATATTGCGCATGTGTTTCGCATCATGCGAATCAATGAGTGCGATGAGATGCCCACAACAAGTATTTCAATGTCCTACTAGGGCCTGAGAGAAGAGCTGCAAGGAATAGACTCAGTAGCATACCTTCAGTTTTGAGGAGGAGGTCGCAACAACATTTGATACTGATCACACTATGATTGCCTTCATGGAAGGGCATGCCCGCACTCTCAACTCCTATTGCCACATTGAAACCTTTCGATACTCCCCCTGATGTTAGACTTACTACCGTTGCTGCAGTGAACTTCATAGCTACAGACACCTTATCATCCAACACCTCAACATTCCTCACCGGACCTATCGTATCATTACTCGGCTTCGCATCCTTGCTGTGTGAAATGTTGGTCAACGAGTACATGGCCAACGGGCCCTTGCAAACTCATTTATCTTGATGATAGAGTACAATTGGAATAGGTACTCTTATGCAAGGGAACTGGTCTGAACCACAGGGAACCAACTACCCATATATATGGTGGAAAGTTAGTAGGACAACATAGACAATATTAAGGCTAATTACCTAGATAGGATGAAAGAAGGCATCCCTCCGAGCCTTATTGTTGTTAGCAAGCTGCAACTTGAGAATGACAGTAGTCTCACTGACCACAACATCTTGAAGGAGTCCACTCACGACTTGACCATCGTCCCTCTCATCTTTCACTAGTGTGGTGGTATGCAAATCATCATCAAATCCCTTATTGGTACAACTATCACCGTCAAGGTCGTGGAGCTCTGATAGTCAAATCCCTTATTGGGCATTGATTTCAAGCAAATCTCACCGTCTGAAAAGCAAGGTGCAAAAGCATAGTTCGTGGGCATTGATTTCAAGCAAATCTAACCGTGTGAAAAGCAAGGTGCAAAAGCATAGTTAAGCTTTTTATCAAAAGGATGGGAGAAAAGCATAGAAGTGCTTTTGTCATAAATCTATATAATTTGTAACAAGCACATGATTTTAAGCATTGTCTGTGACATTGTCGTCAAGCAACAGTGGAGAGGTCTGGTTGCTTGCAGTGTCTTCAACCAAGATTCCGAGGTAAGGTTCTCTCGTGCGTTCGGTTTTTTTTTTATAGATTTGAGGTTGCGAGACAATTGCTACAATTATATTGCATACGAAGCTTTCATTTTTCTTCCATGTACAAATCATTTGCATTTATGTGATTGAATAATGAACTGAAAACAATAGATTTTGAGCTATGATTTTTTAACTTTTATAAACTAAATAATAAACGTATTGTCAAAAATGTTGTGTTACATTGCAACATTACATGTAGTAATATATAAATGTAATCTCAGAATTGTCATTTTATATTGTAACACTTCATGTAGCAATTCATCTATGAAATTTTGATACAAGCTAGATTAATAATTTGTTGTTCAATAATACCGTATTTTGATATTGTTTCTATTTCAGACTTTTTTCAGACGCCTATGCAAAGTGCATACAAGAATTTGGTCGATGCTCGACTTGGAATACAGATACGCTCATTGAGATTTAGGTAATATATCAGTCTCTTACATATTCATGATACTCAATCTCGACGCTAATATTCTCGACGATTCCAATCTCTGCGCACAGGGAAGGGCCCGTTCCCTCGGATTATAACTCTTTGGGAAAGGAAGTGCGCCGCCTCCCTGTCCACACTATGTGGTTATATAAATAATAAATTATATATACATACATATATATATATATATATATTATATGTATATGTATTTATTTATTTTCCATTACATGTTCTTTGTTTTCTTTTGCTTTTGCATATTCCAAATTCTTATTTTTCTATTTCTGTGTCAAGGGGTTCGTAAGAAGGGAACGCTTAAACACACATCATTTGGTCGGGCCTACTATTGTCAGCTTAGTTTAGAGTCAGGTATTTTCCTTTTTCCAATTTCCAAAATAATACTTTTCAATGAAGGAAATCTGAGCTTTGATGGCACTCCTGTTTACAGCTTTAGGATTTTTGAATTGCAATTATAAAGCTTAAGACTGGCAGTTCTACATATATAAACATTGTTGTTGTTGAATCCATGGAGCTTGAAGATAACGTTGCCTTCCTTAGAGCTTATTGCTCTGTGAGCAAAGAGCCTTGCACGACAGACTGTTGCACTTTCTGGATCATACTAATGTGGACACGGATTGCAGGCGTTGATGAAGCACCTCTACAAACTGTGCAAAGCTTCTAATGCTTGTCAAATTGCTACCAGCTACTCCTTTAGGTCTCTTTTGCTTTTCCATACTCCGTTGCAAAACTCTTAGATAAGCTTTGTTTTGTCGTAGACTTTCTTCTACCTTCAAAGCTATACCACAAACAATTAAGACCTTTTCTTGGAATCCTCACGGCTCATGAGGAAGATTTCTTCTTGTTGATCTTCTGACCAAACCTTGAGCATAGCCTAAGCTCTAGTACCATTGTCATAAAATTGAAAATTAGCCATATCGCAAATTCAAACCGTGAAGAAAGGAGTGAAAATGAGGGAGAAAGAAGAGAAAGCGACACGGAATGGGGTTCAATCTACTTTCTCTAGATGATGGCTCTTGCTTCCCATCTAGAGTTACTATAATTGTTATTCCAAAAGCAAAGAGCCAATAATGGTACATCCAAAAGCATCCCTTTTTTCCAAAGTACGGGATTACTTTTTACAAAGCCAGTTTAGGCTTGCTTTATCCAAAAATGGTTTATGTCCCTTATTTTTTACAAAGCCACTTTGGGCTTGCTTTATGACTTATGTCTCCTATCACAAATATTGCCCAAGGTTTACAAAATACAAATCTGGGCCATGGCCATCTAATATGTACCATGCAACACCTCAATCAGTACCCTCACACTAATACCAATCCTCATCATTAGTTCCATCACCTGTACTCAAGCCACCAATTACATTAGTTGTTACAATCAATTGAATGAATCACTAAATCAATCAATCCCAATATAGCTGTGTCAAATTACAATAATTAAACACAACACTAATAACACGAGTGAGATCAATATCCCACAATACTGACCATCCAGCATGGTAAACATAGGCTAGGCATCCCCAACTAAACCATGCAAAGCATTAACTAGGATCCCTACCACGTTTGGTGCACTCCCATGGAATACTTTGCCATAGTAGTCATGACTAAAAAGAAAGTAATATCCATAGCAATAAATATAAGAAATACAATTTTGTTATAGATGGTATGGCAAAGCTCTAAAATATTTATTCCGGGTGGACCAACGAGGTGTTAAGCTTGAGACAAGCAGATCTCGTGATTTGAGGGTAGTGGATCTCATGGTTTGACAAGAATTGAATGTTTTTCTTCATGGTTAGGTTCCACAACATTTTGTGATCTAGTTAAACTCAAGATTCAAATTATTCTACTAGTCAATCATCGGCCACAAATTTGCTATTTATTTTTTGACAGATGTGAAGCTAAAGGATATATTTGGAAAAAATAAGAGTTTGTTCTAGTACTTAATATCATATCAAAGCCTTTGTCAACATGAGATCTTTAGGTTGGCTCAAGATAATTCCACAAAGCTTGTCAAAAAGTGTTCACTCATTTTGGTTGAGGCTTGGAGGTTGTAAACTCATCACCATTGCTTAGTTGTGGAGAAATTCATCCTTATTTGAGTTAGATATTTTGGGTTGATGATAAAATTGCATCCCAAATTGTGATTTTGTGCCAATAGGATAATCATAGCAAGAAAGTAACAAATCTTTTTTTTTTTTTGAGCAAAAAAGATTTAAAGTAACAAATCTTTGCTTTGTCCAGTATTGTTGTGTCTAGCATATACTCTAAATCGTGTGTTCACCTAATCTAGTGGAGGCTGCTGGACTAGAGTATAAAGTGAAGTTGAACGAGAAATGCAAGCAATTATCCATCAAGAAGTGTGATATAAATTACTATAGGACGCAAGGGCGTGCACATGTAATGTATCCAGCATGCTATGTGGTCATGAAAAAGATAAACGCAAAATGATGGACAAAACATGTATTTAGGATAAGTGGATCGAACCATTGCAGAATCCTTTTTGTTGTGGATAATCCTGACGTTGAACAACTATCAGTATCAAATCAAGGAGTGCGAAATAAATTACTTTGGGACACATAAGCACATTGCGAAGATTATAGGAAATTTGCTAAATTTTTGCACATGTACATTGGAAAAACAGTCCTCAATTGCAAGCTAGTTAGGAACCCCCACCAGGCCCCAAAGAGCATGCAAATCAGGATTGCAAGACAATTAGACGCAAAAGAAAAGCTGCCGATTTTTATAAGCATAGTCAAGTTGTATGGTGCTACATACATGATTCAGGTCATTTATAGAATACTCTTCCAATTCTTACATCAACTAAGGTAGTGTTGTCTTTCAGATTCTCATATAGATCAGAAAGCTTGGTGGCATCATTGGCAAGCAGCCCTGCCAACACTCCAAACTCTGGCAGAGGCCGTGAATTCTTCCAGGCTGCCTGCACCCATTGTTTCAGTTTTTCTGCCTCACCACGCCGCCGACTTGCAAGTGCAAGGTTCACACCCAGGCGTGCTGAGATAACATATAAGCAAGGGATCAAAATTTAAGCAAGGCACAAGAAAGCATGAATTTTGTGGCATGGACATAAGAGAACAACAAAATCATGCATGGAAATGTCAACTTAAACTGGATGACTGTCTTCCTCTTAAACATTGCGACTCAAGCTTTCAATCTTGTGGTATCCAAGTACTCACCTCGTGTAAGTGCTATGATATCTATGAGACTCATGTTCTTATCGATATCTGCAAGCCAGAGTTGCAAATAGATGTGATGTTTTCTGCCGAGAGGTACTGAGAAAAGTGAAGTCTCATAAAACATGCAAACAGAAAAATGAAGAGCTACAGAGATCTTTCCAAAACATGGTAAATGGTAAAAAACAACACGTCTTCTCCATACGCAAAGGTCAGGAACATACCCTTGTCAAGAGGTGGGGCCTGCATTAAATCAAGTGCACTTTTGTACACACCCTGTTGAAAGAGAAACAAAATAGGAAATGTCAGCTTGAGGAAATCAAAATTCATACATGCAAATTTCCGGTCAACATTGTGTTGTTCTTATCATCTTATGTACCAAAGATAAGGGCTACACAAGCCCAAAAAGTTCACATAATTGTTAAGTCACAAAAAGATGTCCAAGCACATCGCTGCAAAAGATGATCTTAGGAACCCCTTGATTGAATAGAACAAATCTCACAGACTAGATCAATCAGAGTGAACTATTAAAGCATGCATCGAGGAAGAGGACTCGAATTTCATTTTCTATTTTAGAAAGAGAGTTTCGCTGACGACTTCTCTTGTTTTCCTTCTTCTAATGAACAATCTTGACATGCTCTTTGTTTTGGACCTACTATGCCCCTGCCATCCCTCTTGACTGGGTAAATGTGCAAGTGCATGCATGCATGTGTGCCCCCCCAAAAAACACACACACACACACACACACACACACATTTTTTGGGGGGTGAAAAGATTGATTTCACTGCAAAAGTAATGTACATTCATAGCTGCCCCATGAGGTAGCAACTACTATTGAAGAACCAGAAACAATGAAAAAACACTTCCAGCTGACCAAAGGAAGATCTCCAAGAAACTCGGCATCTTGGAGAGACTGATGTAAAGCAGTACAATAGAAAGCATAAAAATCCACCGGGGTGTGTCCGTACAGTCGAATATTACAAGCATGATATAATGACCACAGAGCCTAGTAACGACGACACCAGTAAAAGAAATGATCATAATCTAGCGCAAAGGCATATCTGCCAAACAACCAGAAATGCCTACCAAAGGAGATCTTGGGAAAACAGGCATGAAGAAATGCTGCCAATCAAGGAAGAAAATCACGAGCAGTAGGACAGTCCAGAGAAGATGCAACATGGTCTCCCTCAAATGGGAACATGTAGGGCAACCCGAGGAAGCAATTCGACTAGTAGCCAACAAAAAACCACCGGTAATGCACCCACCAAACAGCGCCACAAGAACACTCGCTACTTGAGAGGAAGTTTACAGTAATGCCTGGTAATGCCTTTAAGGCAAGTCTCCCACCAAGCAAGAGACTTGTCCAAGCGCAAAAAATGATCACCAAAGGAGAATGGGGAGCGACCCAAAAGCCTCGATCAAGTTTCCAATCTAACAGAGGAAGAGTCGAAAACAGGTGGGGTACCGGCCGAAAAGATTGCTGCATGTTAGAAACATGGTGTGTGTGTGTGTGAAAGAGAGAGAGAGAGCTAGGAAGGAAATGATACTCAAATGAAGACATAATGGAAAGACTCATATTAATTCATCAAGTATAACATGACAAGTGAAGTACAAGCCTTTATAGGCTACACACTCGCAAACTAGCACCAAGTGCATATGGGATAAGTCCCATGGTGACATGTGGCACTCACACATGACTCACACGTGAACTAGTACTAGATCTCCTAGGACAACACATCTCACACACTCTTTGGCTATGATATCTCCAACTCCCCTCTTCAAAGAAAAGAGTGTGAGACCCAAGACGGAAGAAGTAGACTCCCCCCTCCACTGCAATACTGCAAAGAGCAAGTCCAAATATCCAACACCTCCCATGTGAAATGACTTCTCAGTCAGCTTGCGACCGGCAAGGGTAGACCATCACTCGTCACCCCCACTTACTCTGAACTGGGTGGTCAATACTATCATACCAAAGTAAAAAACCATACAATCATTTTTGGGGGACAAATCAAGGCTGAGAACCTTGTATTGACTCAACACAAAAACACATAGCATCACTGACCATCATCTACCACTTCAGAGAGGGAGAGATCATGTTATATAGCAGATAAAGATTGCTCCTCGAGTCCAGTAGATGCGGAGCAGATATTCTCGAGCTTGTCCAGTGTCTCCGTGGCTGAAGTAGTGAGGTCAAGATGATGAAGTAGTTTGTTAGCCAGCCTCACACCAATAAGCGCCAATGGTTTGTCATTTTGCTCATCCCTAGCTGAGAGTTGTGCTGATGAGTCTTCACTGCGAGGACAAGGCTCCATAGTAGCAAACGAGGGAGCAAATTTTGCAGCAGCAAATGAAGAGCCAGCAAGCTGAAATGAATAACCAGCAAATGAAGGGGTTGGTCTAGGGCTCTAAAATGGATCAGCAGCCTTCACAAATGCAAGGCAGTTGAAGAAACACTTGAATAAATGTGTCCAGCAGCTGGTCGATGACCTCAAAGGCTCCAAAATGCAAATCCTCATGAAAAAACAGCAAGAAAATGATTTAAAATATAGACCTGAACCAAAATAGGAGCCCTTGTAGTCGAGACAACAGCTCCAAATGCTGTAGGTCTGAAATAAGCAAGGCAGCTCATAGGACAGTCCGAAATGATGTAGCACTGTTTGAAGTGCTGCAGCAGGTGTGTAGGTGTCCCGAAACGCAACAGCAGGTCCAAAAAATGTAAAAGCGGCTGATCAAGACAGCTCCAAAATGCAAAGGCGGCTGTTCAAGGTATACCAAGGTGCTGCAGCAGGTCTTCAAGCAGAGAATCGGCTAATGTAAATGTGCTGGAAGGCAAGAAACACCTCGAAAATACCTCTGTTGTAGGTGGTTATGCAGCAGCAGCCTCAGAACAGCTCAGAAGCACCTTCAGTGACCTCGAACTTTTCTCTTCTTCTGACATCCTCTCCGTTATCTTCTCGCAATCTTTGACCCAGACTTTTTCGTTCCGTATATATCAGCCTTTCTCTTACCTTCTTCCGATTTTACTTTCTACCCTTTACCTTCTTTCTGTTCAAATCTCTCTTCCTTTTCTACCTTTCCTTCTCCGCTTTACAAGTTCTCAATGGCTACTATGAAGACATACATAAATAAAAGGCAAAAGCAGGATTTGGGTCAGGATGACCCTGGGCATGCCTCTTTGGAGGCTCACTTAGTTTATGATGTGATGCAAGAAGGTTTTGATGATGCACACAAGGATTGGAAGGATCTTGCTCCCACCGTTGGAATTATGGTGGAAGTAGAGGATATTGTGGATCCGGTGCGTGAATATGCCAAGCATGCAGTTATTATATTTTTTCCAGGAAGGATGCCAGTTGCAGCAGATGTTGGAAATTGGCAGACACGCACTTTGGGGGGCTGTTTTGTTCGCAAAGTGCATTATGCAGCTAAGGGCTTCTTTGAAGTGATCATGGTGGATGAACAACACAAGTAGATGCTACTTGAGCACTCCCCTCTTTTTTATGGCCAGCAGATGGTACATGTTCTTCCCTGGTCACCTACTAGGGACTATTGAGTTTTGATTAGAAATCATTGTCCTATGTGGGTGGAGGGTGGGATACAGATAATCCCACTCCAGACTCATATTCTGTCATAGTAAACAATGTTGCTATGGGCAGTGCATTTTACAAGCTGAAATGGGGTTTATTTGTAGGAGCTTGTTTTGAATGCAAAAAGTTTGGGCACATGGCTTGTTTTGAATGCAAAAGGTTTGGGCACATGGCTTCACAATGCCCGCTAGTCTTTCAGAAAATGCCTCCAAATGCCATGCCGGCTGATATGAGGATACTTCTATCTCTTCTCAAGGAACGAATAAGTCCAATAAACCAGTAAATGCAGCTCAGGATAAGGGGAAAGCTCATGCTGCATCAAATGCAAATGCCTCTGCATTGATGCCTTCAACTTCTCAATCGAAAGTAAGGGAAAAACTTTGTAGGAAGCTTGGCAGAGTCCAAGAAAGATTATGACAGCAAGGAGACCTCTTCCATCATGCACTTGGAATGGTTTGTCATCAAGTGGGAACACTCCTCAAGAAAATTCAGGGATTGGAATTACATGGACTGCAGTAACAGCCAGTCGTACCCTCTTTCCTGAAGAGGAAGTAGCTACTCTTTTATCTTCTCCACAGACTTTAGTTTCATCTCAGGGTTGGGGGCCGGATCCTGAGGTTGAAATGCAAACTTGAGTTTTTGGGTTCTCAAATGTATATACTTTGTGAATATGCTGTCATACATAAAGTGTCTTACTCTCAATGTACAGGGTCTCTGTGATCCCAGGAAATGGAAGTTGGTTTGGGGTTATCTACATCAAATACAGCCTGATATAGTTGCATTGCAGGAGCATAATCAGCATATGTATGCTGGTCGATAATACAACCAGTGGTTGCTGTAAATGATTGTCAAGATAGATGATTGATTATCCAATGTCTTATACAAGGGGAAGTTTTTGAGTTTGCTTCAGTTTATGCACCACAATCCTCTCATAGCAGAGGTTTGATTTGGGCTCATATGCAAAGTTATCCCTAGAAACAGCATGCATTTATTTGTGGAGATTTTAATAATGCTCCTCAACCAGGTCATACTCATATGTTAGCATCTGAGCGTCGCATTGGTCTGCTTTATTGACTCAGCTCCCTCTTATTGATTTGTGGAAAGAATCACAGCCTATGCTGCCTGGTTTTACCTTTCAACATAATGCTTAGTTTGCTTATCAGGCACATTTGGATCGATGGTAAAGAGTTGATCCTCAGCATTATGATTCTCTCATACCTGATGAGAGGCTTGTTCACAGAAGATTGCATCTTGTCAACAACAGTTATTTGCAGCATGAAGCATACAAGAATCTAGTTAAAGATGCCCTTCAACCACTATCTCGACAGCTACCATTGGTATTGATTTTGCCTAGGAAGCTTTTGTTACACGAATGCAAGCTGTCATTCGTAGTTATGGCAAAAGTTATATGAAGACCTTGAGGGATAATGTTGCTCAGGAAAAATCTTAGTGTCAGTCTTTGACAGAGTTGAGTCATCTCAGGAGTCTTTCTTATTAGGAAAATCAGATTTTATGTCAGGCAGAATATTATTTGCAATGCAATGACAATAGGAAAATAGCTAAATGGAAAACACGTGCAAGACAGAGAGCCTTTTTGGATAAAGGTTGCTCCTCTAAAGCCTTTTTTAAAGGGCTGCATTACAAAAGGTCTTCTCAAAATATTTGCAGGGCTTTGCTATCAGATGGTGTTTGGACTTCTTCCAGGGCAGAGCTTGCTGCAGCTTGTGTTCGACATTTTTCTTCTCAGTTTGGAAAAGCAGATTTACCCTCACAAGAGGCTGTGAGGCTATTACAGCGAGAGAAAAATTATTACAGCATGTCATTCCAATTGTCTCTTTGGCACAGGCCTTGGATTTGGAAGCTCCTTTGATGCTGTTAAATCCCGTGGTAGATGGAAATCTCTTGGTTGGGATGGTCTCATGCTGGAATTTTTCTTGGCATTTTGGGATTTGCTAAAAATGCCTTTGCTGCAAATGATTAATATTGCTTGGCAAAATCAATGTATGCCAACTGCTTGGAAGAAAGGGTTGGTTAAACTTCTTCCCAACAAGCCCATTTGTGAGTCCTCAGCTGATTGGAGGCCTATTACTTTGATGCCGGTAATATACAAGATCATCACTAAAATGGTGGTTGATCGAATAAGGAATATTTACATGATGGCCTACACCCAGCACAGTATGGCTTTATTCCACGATACCATACTACTCATAACATTGCAAATGCTTATGTTGGAATTGAGTATGCCAAGTATACAGAGCATGATGCGCTTATTCTGCAGGTAGATATTGCAAGGGCATTTGACACCATGCAATGGGACTTTATGGCTTAGACCATGCAGGCTTTGGGATTTGGTCAAAAATTACAGCATGTTATCTTTTGGCTTTATCAGGATAGCAAAGCTGCATGCACTCTATCTGGAGATTTATCAGAATCCTGGACACTTAAATGTTCAGTTCAGCAAGGTTGCCCTCTCAGTGCTATTTTGTATGCTATAGCCACGTATCCAATGCTTCAATATATTGATCATTTGGTGGTGACAAATATATTACATGGGCTGGAAATTCCTGAAAGTCGCTCATTGGTTGCTCAGGCTTATGCAGATGATTCTTTCTTCATGCCAAAAAACACTCCAAGGGATCTTTCTTCACTAATGCAAGCTCTTTCTTTGTATGGAATGGCTGCGGGCCTACACATTAATTTTCAGAAATCCCGTCTATTGCCATTGCATACCCAGGATTGGCAAAGGCTGCTATGGCCAGGGGAAATTGTTCCGCCAACTTAATTGATACGTCATCTTGGATATCCTTTAGGTTGGAGCATTACCCACTGTCAACAGATTGGCTGGGTTCTTGTTAAATTAAAGAAAAAACTGAAATATTGAAAATTGGCTACTTGGCCGTTGCATGTCCGACTTCACATTGTTCA
Organism: Dipteris shenzhenensis; assembly: GCF_047967505.1. Taxonomy (NCBI): domain Eukaryota; kingdom Viridiplantae; phylum Streptophyta; class Polypodiopsida; order Gleicheniales; family Dipteridaceae; genus Dipteris; species Dipteris shenzhenensis. The sequence continues at coordinate 22,957,824 of NC_141612.1, forward strand.
GTCTATTTTGGTGGCTTATATTCAGTTTTATTTACCATTGATTTTTTTCACTAAGAAGGATTTGTCTTCCTTCATGTCCACCATTATGGAAATTTTCTGGAGGTCAAAGCATGGCAAGAAAAGCTTGCGGATTCTTCCAGTACAAAGATTGTGCTTGCCCATATTGCATGGAGGGTTGAATATTCTTAATATACATGTGCACATTTTAGCTCATAAAGGCAAGATGATGCTTCAATTTCTTCAAGATGATCAGCCTTGGGCTGCTATGATGCATTCCTTACTGGTTCACATCACCACTCTTGCATTTGGTTTTTGGCAACCCACACAGTGGGATTTTCTTTTGGGCTGTATTGAAGGCAAAATCAAAGGTTGCCCTATGGTTTCTCAGATGTTTTTTGATTGGAAGCATATTCTTTCACACTTGGCATGGAATGGAAGAGACTCTTTACAGGGTAACTCTTTGCGAGCTGAGAGCATCCATTGGTCACGGGCTTTCTCTACTCCCTTGGCTTTGCAGGAGCCTCGACGCTCTTATTTTCTAAATTTAAAAGGGATTTCAGTTTGTTGCAGATGTTATCAATGATGATGGCACTATTTTATCTTTCCCTTTGGTTGCTGCAAAATATGGTTTGGGCATGCACTATCGTCCAGTATGGCAGGTCATTTCTCGAATGGTTCAGCCATTTCAGCTAGTACCGCCATTAGAGTTTCGAAATAGGCTTCCGGATTGGACTCCTCTTCCTTTATATTCATCTATTTGTCCTTTGAAGCTGTCTCATATCACAGTCTCTTCTCTATATAAAGTTTTGTTATCACCACCTTGGGTTTCAAACAGAGCTAATCAGATTTGGACTTTGCATCGTCCCCTCAGATGGTGGAGAAAGGGATTAAAGCAGATTTGGCACTCTAAGCTTCCTTTACACCAACAACAGGTCTTTTTAAGGCGTGTTCTACTGGGGGTTGTACCGTCAGGACAGCTTTTATCTTGCAGACGTATTGCTCTTGCTATCTGTCATCAGTGTTTAGCTCCCCGGGAATCTATATCTCATATCTTTTGGAATTGCTCTGAGACAAAGAATTTCTTGGGTATTCTTTGCAACAGATTGAGATTGAGATTCTCTCACACTATTTTTGGCAAGCATTTTTTGTTGTTTGGGATATATCCCAAACAGCTAGATTTTGATTTGTTCTTTCCCTGGGTTCGCTACTAGGCACTCTCGACTCTTTGGAAAGCTAGAAATCACAGAGTCTTTGGTGATCCAATATTTTCTACTTTTGTCTTTTTCTGTCGTTCCTTGCAACAATCTCTCTTCGATTGTTTGCAAACTCATTGCATAGATCAGGATGTATATTCGTCCTATATGGACACCTTCGCTTGATGTACTATTTCCGCTTACCAGTTTTTTTTCTAGCTAGCTATAGTGTAATATAAAGCAATAAAAAAGTGTGTGTGTGTGTGTGTGTGCGCGCGCGCGCGTATGGAGACCTCCTCCTCTGCCCTGCCAGCCTTGTCTTCCTCCCCGTTTCCATCCGTACAGTCACCCTCGACGTCCCTGCTACCTACCTTGCCTTCCGTACAGTTGCCGTCAATTGTACGGCCTTCCGTACAATTTCCGTGTAGCCTGCTGCCCCCCGTACAGCTCCTGTGCTCCCTGCACCTCCCCGTACGACCTTTCGTGCCTGCTATACAACCATCCGTGCAGGCTGTACAGTCAACTGCACAGCCTCCTTCCTCCTCTTTTGTTTTCTCTCCCTCAACGCCTCCTTCTGCCTCCGCTCCTCCTACTCGCGTTTTTCTTCGATGGAAGCATGTTGGTTTGTCTGCCTCACCTTTGATCAAATCGGCAAAGCTGGATGTTTCCGATGACCCTTCTTCTTCCCTCCAGCTGGATCTTCTTCGCCAATTGTATTCTGCCTCTGTCACAGAAGTTCCTTCATCGAGTTTCCCGCTTGTTTGTTCCTTGGATTCTGCCCTTTTGGTCTCTGGTCTTCGACAGGCTCAGCAATTTGGAGTCTGCCTCTATTTCATGGGCAGGGTTTTATCTTCAGCTCAGCTTCGTCATTGGGCTGATTTTGCAGTGGGTCTGGATTGTATTTCTTCCTTTGTCTTTCTGGGCAAAGGATTTTATTATGCCCACTGCTCTTCGACTGAGGTGGTAGAGCACCTTGTCAGTCATGCTGGTGTTCCTGGGGCTGGTTTCTTCGCTTATGTCATGCCCTGGGATCCACTTTTCGATCCTTCTGCAACCCTTCTAACTCACTATCCGGTTTGGATTACTCTCAAAGCGCTGCCTGTGCCTCTTCTTCAGCATCTTCCAACTCTTGCAGCTTTTTTGGGAAGGCCTCTTCATGTTTCGAGACAGGAGTTCTTGCAAGCCTCCCGTGATGTTCATCTTTGCATTTTGTGGGATATGACGCAGCCCCTGCCATCTACTCTGGATCTTGATTTGAGATGTGCCCATCCGATACGCATCAGGCTCCATTTTGCATCTTTTCCCACTGCATGTTATCGGTGCCGACAGGTTGGTCATTTTGCACGTGCTTGCCCTTCTACATCCAGGCCCATTCCTCCTGCTCCTTCTTCAGTTGTCAAGGTTACTCTCCCTTCTCCTCCGGTTTCTGCTATGGATTCTTTGGCGAAGCCCTCTACTGCTCCGAAGCACTACTGGAGGAAGGTTGATAAATCACAGGCAAATCTTCCTCTTGCTGAAGAAGCTCAGGATTGCACCCTTGTCGAGCACCATCAGTTTCCTTCTACTTGGGATATGGATGTACCCCTTGCAGAGGGCATTTTACAGGATGATATGCATGCTCTCTCTCAAGATGCTGCCCCTGCTCTTACTCAGATTGATCCTCAGAATGAAGCTCAAATGCTAAACCCTGCTTTATCAGATGCAGCTTTTTCATCGGAAGATACGGATGTTGATTTAGCTTCTCTGCCTTTGATGCCTATGCCAGAGTTTTCTTCTGTCCGGGATGCAGAAGTACCTTTTTTACTGGAATCTTTTCATCCCATGTTACAACAGGTTTTTGACCCTCTGATTCAAAAATTTCGGGTTGGTGCCTATATCAAGAAGAATCACAAGGGCAAAAAACAGCTTGTTTTTATTGATGGTGTGGTTTCATCACTGCATCAGTTTTTACAGAGCAACAATTTGAAGCTGGAGGATGCCGTGTTTGATCCTCCTCCAGCTTGATATGTCACTTTTTACTTGGCTACCTCATGACTTTTGCTCTGAGGTTTTACTTGTAAAAACTTTTTCCTTGTACTTATTGGTGGGTTTTTACCTCTTTTGAGGTTTCCCACACACAAATATAAAGATTTCACTAAAAAAAAAAAAGTGTGTGTGTGTATGGTGTTTCTTGCCCTCTACTTCCCCGTTTCTTGGCCTTCCTTCGTTTTCAAAGTCCTTAGACTCTGCCTGCAAACTACACGTCACTCAGGTTGTGACCTCGTGCAAGCCCAACGCAAGTTTTCTCGCCTCAGTGTTCCCGTACAGTCTGCTCACAGTTTCCGTACAGCTTGCCTTCTTTGTATCTGTGCGATCCTGTCTACGTTCCCATACAGCCTTCCATCGCTTCAACGACCTCACAATCTGCCCGTATAGTACACGTGTCACCTCTGTGATTCCATACAGTTTTCATAGAGCCTTTTCTTGCTTCCCTTTGCCTCGCGTTTTTCATACAGTCCTATTTGTTTTCCCGTATAGCCTCTGCTTCCGTACATGTGCTATGGGTTCTTCTATCACGCTCTGCCAGGGTGTCCTTTGTACAGCCTCTGTAAAGAGTTGTACAGGCTACAAGGTTTCTTCCTGAATAGGTTATGTCTTTTGGGAATCATTCAGCGTTCATTTACGCGAGTCTATCCAGAGTTTGTTGGGGGGTTTTTTGGGTTCTATACAGGTGATAGACTTTCGATAATTCACCATGGCTGAATATGCATTTGAAAAGATTTTCCACAGGGATCGTCTGGGACAGCAAAAGAAGCAAAAGCAATGTGAGGGTTAGGATGACCCTATTCATGACTCCTTAGAAGCCAAACTGGTATATGATGTCATGCATGAGGGCTTTGAGGATACGCGTAAAGATTGGAAGGATTCAGCCCCTACTGTTGGTCTCACAATTGAGATAGATGATATTGCGGACCCTGTCAGGGATTACGCCTAACATGCTATTATTATTTTCTTTCCTAGATGTATGCATGTTGCCGCAGATGTTGGCAAGTGGTTGACAAGCACTTTAGGGGGTTCCTTTGTGCGCAAAGTTCATTATGCAGCACGAGGTTTCTTTGAGGTCATTCTCACTGATGAGGAGCATAAGCAAATGCTCTTAGAGCATTCTCCTCTCTTCTTTGGACAGCAGATGGTGCATGTCTTATCATGGTCCCCAACTAAGGATTATCAAGCCCTGATTCGACACAAATGCCCAGTTTGGGTGGAGGTGGTGGATTTTCCTCAGTGTTTGGCTTCCCTGTTGCCTTAGATTGCAGCTTTTGTAGGCAAGGTGGTCTGTCCTCCGAGACCGAATGGCAATTCAAACAGATTATGTATTTTATGGGACACTGATAATCCCACACCTGAGTCTTATTCAGTAACGGTCAATAATGTTTTGATGGGCACTGCTTTCTACAAGCTCAAATGGGGTCTATTTGCAGGAGCTTGTTTTGACTATAAAAAATTTGGGCATATGGCATCACAATGCCCCTTACGCTTGCAGAAATTGTCGAAAGATTCAATGCCTATTTTTCAGCAAAACAAGGACAGTCATGTTTCTACTGTGACAAAAAAACAAGGATAGTAATGTTTCAACTGTGACAAAAAATAAAGGGACTAAATAGGTGTATGTTGCTTAAGAGAAAGGTAAAGAGCTGGCTGTTGTTAATGGGAATGCCTCTCCTTCAGTACCGTCAACTTCTCAATCCAAAGGAAAAGAGAAGACCTTGCAGGAAGTTTGGCAGACTCCGAGGAAAACTATCACAGCTAGAAGACCTTTGCCTTCATGCACTTGGAGTGGTACTTCTTCTAATGGCCACACCCCTCAAGAAAATTCTAGTGTGGGCATTACTTGGGCTGCTGTAACAGCCAATCGAACCCTCTTCCCAGAGCAGGATATTGTGGGGTTGCTGTCTTCTTCACAGACTTTGGTGACACCTCGAGATAGGGACCCTGACCCTGAGGTGGACATGCAATCTTGATTTCTTTACTGTCCTTTGTACATACTCTGTAAATATGTTGTCACATCTTAACTGTTCAACGCTCAATGTACAGTGTTTGTGTGATACTATAAAATGGAAGTTGGTTTGGGGGTATCTAAACAGCTTCAGGCCTGACATTGTGACTCTGCAAGAGCGCAATCAACACATGTATGCTGGACAATAGGGTCACTTTAATGGATATGATATTTTTTATGCTGGGCAGCATTCTTTCTCGAGTGTAGTATTTTTTATGAGGCATGATTTGCAGCTTGTAGTGGCATACAATGATGCAAATGGCAGGTGGATGGTTATGCAGTGTCTAATTCAAGGCGAGATTTTTTAATTCGCCTCGGTTTATGCCCCACAATCATCTCGTGGTAGAGGTTTGATATGGGAGGATATGCAGAGCTATCCCTAGCGTCATTATGCTTTCATTTGTGGTGATTTTAATAATGCGCCTCAGCCAGGAGATAATACATCTGGTAAGACACACATGTTGGCCTGTGAACGGGATCATTGATCTCAGCTTTTTCTTCAGCTTTGATTAGTTGATCTTTGGAAAGAAATTCAGGCTTCTTTGCTAGGCTTCACTTTTCAGCATAATGCAATTTCCTCGTATCGCGTACGCCTGGATCGTTGGTACAAGATCAATCCACAGCATTGTGACATTTTGACCACAAAAATGTGGGTGGATTATACTTTTGTGCATTCAGATCATGCCCCTCTATGGTTGAGGATTTCTTTCCATGACATGCCAGATGATCGCCTGTCACACAGAAGGATGCTTATCGTGAACAACGGTTACTTGCAGGCTGCAGCATGATGCTTACAAGGCTTTGGTCTATGATGCGTGTCAGTCTCTTTCTCGTCAAAGTCTCATTGACTTAGACTATGCCTGGACTGCTTTTGTTGCCAGAATGCAATTTGTTATCAGGGATTATGGTAAAAATTACATGAAGAATTTGAGGGCAAATGTGGCGCGAGCAAAACAAAATTGTCAATCATTAACTGAGCTGAGTCATTCCAAGCCTCTCTCCAGAGAAGAAAATGACTTGATTTGTTAGGCTAGATTTTGCTTGCAAAGTAATGATCTCAGGAAAGTATCTAAATGGGAAACCCGTGTGAGGCAGAAAGCTTTCCTGGATAAAGGTTGCTCATCTAAGGAATTTTTTAAAAGTTTACATTCCAAGAGCCAATCTTCAAATATGTGACTCCTTGGCTGATTGGAGGCCCATCACTCTTATGCCTGTTATTTATAAGATCATCACTAAAATAGTGGTTGATCGCATTAAAGGATATTTGCATGATGGCCTTCATCCTGCTCAGGATGGTTTTGTTTCTCGCCGGCATATTACAGATAATATTGCTATTGCATATGTTGGCATAGAATATGCCAAATATACTGAGCACGATGTTTTATTACTGCAGGTTGATATTGCCAAGTCTTTTGACACAATCCAATGGGATTTTATTGCTCAGACTATGCGAGCATTGGGTTTTGGTCGAAAATTGCAGCATAGTATTTATTGGCTTTATAGTGACAGTCAGGCCGCTTGTATACTGTTTGGGGATCTTTCTGAAGCTTGGTTCGGCAGGGCTGTCCACTTAGTGCCTTGCTTTATGCCATTGCCACCCATCCCATGCTACAATATATGGATCATTTGGTTGCCATGGACATGCTTCATGGATTAGAAATTCTGGGGAGTGGTACTATGATTGCTCAGGCATATGCTGATGATTCTTTTTTTACTCCTTGGAATACGCAGCAGGATCTCTCTTCTTTGATGCATGCTCTCTCTCTTTATGGTTTAGCTGCTGGTCTTCATGTGAATTTTCAGAAGTACAAGCTCTTGCCTCTGCACTCTAAAAATTGACATTCTCTTTTATGGCCGGGTGGTATTATCCAACCTACTCAGTTGATCCGTCATCTTGGTTACCCTCTTGGTTGGATGATCACGCGTCGTCAGCAAGCTCAAATGACAGATCTGAAAAAATTAAAAAAGAAGCTGGAATACTGGAAGCTTGCTACTTGGCCCTTGCATGTCAGGCTTCGTATTGTGCAATCTATTTTGATGGCATATATACAGTTTTATCTCCCTTTGATTATGTTCAGCAAAGGGGATTTGACAGTTTTCATGTCCATGGTTATGGAGACTTTTTGGCACTCCAAACATGGCAAGAAGAGTTTGCGTTTGCTTTCTATGTAGCATCTGTGTTCACCTAAGATGCATGGAGGCCTCAATATTCTGAACCTTCATGTGCACATTCTGGCTCACAAGGGCAACATGATGCTGCAATTTCTGCAAGGATCACAGCCATGGGCTGCCATGATCGTCACTTGCTTTCTCAGATTACTACTTTTGCTTTTGGTTTTTGGCAGCCCACTCCTTGGGACTTTCTTTTCGGTGCTCTTCAAGGGAAAATCAAAGGTTGCCCTCTAGTTTCCAATACGTTGATGGATTGGAAACATATTCTTTCGCATTTAGAATGGGATGGCCGGGATACTTTACAGGGTAATTCCTTGAGGGCTGAAAGTGTACACTGGTCTTGGGTCTTTTCCCCTCCGCTGGCCTTGCAAGAGCCTTGACGGTCTTATTTTTTGAGTCTAAAGGGGATCCTTTTGGTTTCAGATATTGTTCATGATGATGGGACCCCTCTTTGATTCAGAATTTTACTCCTGTACCTGCTTTGGAAGTGGAGGATCGACTGCACGACTGGACTCTTCATTTGCCAGAATTGACATGTCTTCCTTTGCGGCTGTCCAATATTACAGTTTCAGCACTCTATAAAGTTCTTTTGCCTGATCCTTGGGCTGCTCAAAGAACAAATAAAATTTGGCATATGAATAGTACAGCAAAGTGGTGGTGAAAAAGATTGCATGGGGTTTGGAAAGTAAAAATTCCTCTTCGGCAATAGGTGTTTCTGTGGCGTGTTTTATTGGGAGTCTTTCCGACTGGATAGTTTTTGGCACAACGCCGTGTTGCTCCAGCACTTTGTCGTCGATGTTTGGCTCCCAGGAAAACAATGTCTCATCTCTTTTGCACTGTTCTCATACATGTGATTTCTTGGCACTATTGGGTCAAACTTTATGCACCAGATTTCCAAGCTTTACTTTTGGCAAGTACTTATGGCTGTTTGGGATACATCCCCCTCGACATCAGTTTGTTTTTTTCTTTATTTGGGTTCGATATTGGGCACTTTGGACTCTATAGAAGGACATAAATCATAGAGTTTTTGGTGACCCGACTTTCTCAGCTTACTCTTTCTTCAGGCACTCTTTGCAACAATCATTTAATGATTGTTTGCCAACAGGGTCTCTAGATCAGGATGTATATTTGTCATATATTGACATCTTTGCTTGATGTATTTTGAGCATATCTTGCTTTGGGATGCTCATCTTGTAAAATAAAAGCAACAATATTTTCACCCCAAAAAAATGTGTGTGTGTGTGTGTGTGTGTGTGAGAGAGAGAGAGAGAGAGAGAGAGAGAGAGAGAGAGAAAGAAAGAGGCTAGGGAGGAAGGAAATGATACTCAAATGAAGACATAATGGAAAGACTCATATTCATTCATCAAGAATGACATGACAAGTGAAGTACAAGCCTTTATAGGCTACACACTCACACACTAGCACCAAGTGCATATGGGATAAGTCCCATGGTGACACGTGGCACTCACACATGACTCACACATGAACTAGTACTAGATCTCCTAGTACAACACACCACACGACACATCTCACACACTCTTTGGCTATGATATCTCCAACATTGCATAGTGGTAATATCGTGTCAAATATGTATGTGATGCAAACCCAAACAATACTGTCTCCTGGCCTGAGGGAAAGAAAGTGTACAGCCCCGATCATCCACCACATCGGCCACAGTAGAAACACCCAAATGATGCAAGAAATATGCCTTGTGAAGCTGAAGAGAGCCAAAGGGGATCAAACATTCGGCTCCAACCAATGCTCCACTGACGGAGTGCACTCCTAGGATCAAGAGGAGGACCTGACCAAACTAGATGAGTCTGGAGTTGCTGCAAGTCATGGATCAAACAGGTAGAAAAGGGTCACCTAGTAATCCGGCCATATAAATGCCCAAAAATAAAATCTGGAATAGCAAGGATCCAATGGCCAGAGGCCTCTATCCGAAGAAAACCTATTAGACAAGAAATCATAATTGTCCAAGGCTGATGTTGCTCCAAAAAGGTGAGCAACAACATGGCCTTGCGAGCTAACATGTGAGTGAATATTCAGAATGTTCAAGCCCCCATGCATCTTGGGTGTACAAACATAATTGTCTTTAGGCAAGGTCATTGATCAAGGTTCTTGGTTAGTGATCCTCCCAAGCGTAGACCTAATGGGCCTTGTATTAGTTTGGCTTTTGACAAGGGGCTCCTATGATATAAGACACACATATAGCTAAATGCCATGCTTTCTTCTCTTGTGAGGTTATAATGTGGCATGAACAGATTCTTATTTCAAGGTGTTTACCCGTGGTATGAGACTTAACTTGGTATCGGAACAAGCCGTAAACACATCAAGCTTTAATTGGAGCAAAGTACTAATACCCCGAAGCTTGTGTGAGCTTCTGATGGTTGGCCGTAAGCTTGAGGAGTTACCGTGGAGTTACCCTAAAGCTTGTGTGAGATTCTTATGGTTGGCCGTAAGCTTGAGGAGTTATCGTGGAGCGAATTGCAAGTTAGACAGCTTGCAAAAGATAGGACTGATACTGACTATAAAGGGCTTGCTTATGAAGCCAGTCAAGGGTATGACAAAGTCAATCTAAAAGGTCAGTCTGAGTGCCACACATGTCCTGAGTGATAGTATGGTGCTCTAACAAGGGAAACTCCCTAAAGAATCTCAAGCGCCCCCCATGGAGGCAGATCCCCTCTCCCATCTGGACCACCATTGACATCCTGCTCACCAGCCACTCTCCATCTCTGTCCAAAAGTGGGTCGACTATAACATCCTATTAGGCTTATGATCACCATGTTCAGGATAAAAAGATTATGCTCACCACAGATAGGACAATGCCCTCATAGATTGTAAAATAGTTCAGATCAAGAATCTGACTCTAGTTCAAAGGAGACTAAAGTCCCCAAGAAAATGATGGATAATAATTTCTTACACTAGCACTATGCCATGTGTTGCTGTATGACTTATCTAGTTCTAGGGTTTAGGGTTCTCTACAAAACCCATTGTCTCTTTGTATGTTTCGCTTGTATGCAACTCATTTCAGCTTCTCAAGCTTTCTCCAACACTGTGTGTTTTCTCCCCGTTCTCACAAACTTCACAAGTGGCATTAGAGCGTCTCTCCCAGGGCAGTCTTGCAGATACACGTGCACCTTTGAATCCCTGGAGGTGATTCGAAGACACAAACAACGGCTACATGAAGTCCTATCGCAAAAACTTGCTCCAATCTAGACACATACAACTGGCGAATGACATTGGGATCACTCCACACAGCTCAAGGCTGCAAGCATGGAACCTGAAGTGTGCCATGCAGTCCAAGGTGATTTGCAGCAAGGCAACTCATCATATTCATTATTTTTTATCAAAGGTTCCGACGTGAATCTTCATAAATGGCATAGGGGACTTTGACGCCCAAGGGGATATTTTTCTTACCACTCACATACCACCCAATACATGTACTAGTAAAATCTCGGAGAGGTAGAAGGTACCATCGATTTGCCATCTAAATAGCAATGTCATTCAAAGATAAAGAATAATATATTTCCTTATGTTAATAACAAAGACCACAACTTCTGTAGATGTTTTTTTAAAACTTCTAGTAAGTATGAATGAAAACCACAAAGCAAGCTCAATGCGAAAGTACATCATGTCAATAAAAACATGAGAGAAATCAAAGCTGAAAAAGAGCTAGCAAATAACCAGAAAATGCCAAGCCAACCCTGAGACTGAATCGGAGAAGAAAGGAGATTCCCTCCAAACTCTAAGTAAGTGTTCCTCCTAGCAGAGGCTGCTCTCGATGACCCTTGTGTACTCGCCCAGATGGCCATCAAGGTATGTATAGTATCAGTCCAAATACTAACCAAAGTCTGAGAGGGGTGAACCTCGGATCCATCCTGTGCAGCTCTGAATAAAAGCAACATCTTGTAGGGAACATGACTCTACTAAGCGTCGGCGAGCCAAAAAAGCCCCATCTAGAATCATGTCCCTTGAAAAAGACCTGAGGCCCCATAAGAGAAAGCCAAGCCACTAAAATCCCAAGTCATGAAGAAGGGTCAAGTATGGAAAATACATAATATCCTCGCAACACCCTTCCACATCGTCCTTGCCTGTCTGCATCTCCAAAGACAATGCTGAACTGTCTCAATCGCAGAATGGTAACGACGACATGTAGGGTTAGCCCCGAACCTCGATCTCCACAGGTTCACCGCAATCCCTCCATGAATAGAAAGTCAAAAGAAGAGAGTGATTTTTCTATTCCTGAGGGATTTCCAAAGTCTCCTCCAAAAGTTTTTCAGCACATCTGTAGAAATGTGAAAGCTGTCCCAATGAGGAGATCTAGAGGGTCTCCAATCTCTACAACTAAGCTGTAATCTCTTGGCATTTATCGCCCTGTAACCGAAAGAAGGGAATGCTCTTCTCTCAATGCTTTTCATGAATCCACTCCCACTTTCCAGGGTCCCACTGCAAACATCTAATAAGGACACCTCCATAGAGCCAAAGTCTCCATGAACCCAGAGCCAGAAGAAAATGGTCAGGATCTAGGTACCACTATGAATCTGTGCCCTGCTCCATAACACCTGCAACCCTGACCGACTAGAAGGGAACCCCCTGAAGGATAAGACATGTAGCCTCCCTCCAAACTGAACATTAAAAACCAGGGCATCCTCATGTGCATCCCGCAAAGCAATAACCTGAATAAGAATACCCGTCCCAGTTAAAGAACCCAGCCAAGTGGAATCCGTAAGGGGCATATCATATGTATCCATCCACTCCACTGGAGTGGTTGCATCAATCTAATAAAGCTTTTCAAGATCCCACAGAGGATGCGGGGCTACTCTCCCATCTCGACCACTCCATGTAGTGCAAAGTGCCTAGTGGTCTGCAGAGCTCATCAAGTATGCTTTCATTCCACATCATGGGCTGCCTATCAAGTTCTTTGCGAGAGGAGGGTGGCACTCTCCGAGGTGTACTTCTGAAGCTATCCCAAGCTTTCAGAATGGCATCCATAAGAGGAGAGGAGGGAGGTCTGAGTGGGGCTGAAGTAAAAATCCATCCAGTGTTGTCCATCCACTCTTCTCCCGAGGTGGGAGTACATGTATGTATGCTGCGTATGAAAAAATCCTTCCAAGGCTCCTATCCAGGCATCAATCCTCTAACCACTATCTTACAGAGTAGGGCCCTGCACTGCAAGTCTGGGTTGATGATATTAAGACCCCCTTCCCCAGTGGGGAGTATGAGGGTCTCCCAAGCCCCCCTGCCTATGGCATCAACCGTCCCATCAAGTCCACTTCACAAAAAGTTTCTGATAGATCTCGAGCTAACTGATATTGTCCCTGGAGCGGCACCCAGCATGAGCAAACAAACCAAGCAGTGGCCAATAACACCTGGATGACCACCACAACCCTAGATGCTAAGTCTAGTTTGGCCGAACTCTAGAAGAGAAGTTTCCTCCTTATACTCTCCAGCACAGGAGAAAACTGTTGTGCAGGAGAGGTGCCCATACCTACTTGGCATCCCAAATACTTGACAGAAACACCCCTCTGAATCCATGTGAAACCAAAATCATCTCCCCACTCTGGAGCGTCCTCATCGCTGATCCAAAAGCCATTGGATTTGTGCCAATTTATATGTGCCCCTGCTGCCATGCAAAACAAATCCAAGGCTATCCTGAAAGAAGTGAGCTTCTATGGTATGGCATCCAAAAAAACAGCCATGTCATCTGCCAGCTCACTGTCCAAAAGCTCATCTTCCTGCCTCAATGAAGTCTCAGCACACCAATATCAGCTTGAGATCTAATGTGGATATTCATAGCTTCAGCAAAAAACAAAAAAAGAAAGGAGGCTAAAGGGCACCCCTGACGGACTGATCTATAGATCCGGAACCTGTCTCCCCTGACTCCTCCAATAAGTACATGGCTGTGGGCTGATCTATAGAGACCAAACACCCCTCTAATCCAAGCAGAATCCGAAATGAAGATGAGTTCCTCCAGAAAGCTCCAATCTACCCTGTCATAAGCTTTCTCAAAGTCCAAAAGTAGAATGGCCAACCTTGTGCCACTGTGCATGGCGCACTCAGAAGCCTCCCAAATTGAGAAGATGTTATCAAATATGCTTCTGCCATGTACAAAGCCCATCTGCAAATAATGAATGAGCTCTAGAAGAATGGGCTGCAAACGAAGGCTGATTGCTTTTGCCAAAATATTGTACAGAGTGCCCAATAGAGTGATAGGTCTCCATTGGGACACTAAATTCTTGCAACTGCTCTTCGGAATAATATGAATGAGACCCTCCGTAAGTGAGTTAGGCATCTCACCGGAGTCCCAAACGCCCTGCAGGGCTGAGGTAATGTGATCCCTAATCTGATCCCAAAAAGCAATGAAAAAAGAAGTCAATCCATTCGAACCTAGACACTTACCCTTGTGAAGGACAGTAAGAGCAATCCCGAAATTTTATGTTGGTGAAATGTGCATCAAGTGAGACTCTCATATTAGGTTTCACCAACATAGGTATAGACTGCCAAATAGCATCCCTAGCATCATCTTTGGCCTGCGTGTCTGGATCTCCTATAAGAGGGGAGGTATAGAAATCTGTAGCAATATGCATGACATCATCAAGATCTGTCTGTAGAATGCCGTCTGAGTCAATAAGCTGAGAGACACTTTCTCTACTCGAGGGCCAAGAGTAGAGAAAAAATGCTTATTAACTCTGCCTCTGATCTGAGCCCAGAATGACTCTCTGGCATGAAAGGCATACTCTGCTCTCTGATCTAATAGTGTCCGATGTTGAGCCCTTACTGCAGCAAGGCGATCCTGAACCCAAGCATCTGTAGGCTGTTTCTGCTCTTCTCTCTGAAGGGCTGCCAGTTGCTGACGAATGCCAATCTCTCGCCTGAGAATCTCACATCTCCTAGTGCGAGCAACTAAGTGATAAAAATCACTAATATGGGTGAGGATTGAAGCCACATGTGATGGGTGAGGTTGTCCATCCTGTATGTGAGAATCCCAAATCTGCAAAAACAGCATCCGTGAGGTGGAATCCTGATATTGGCAGAGTGTCGCCTCATCCGAGGCTCTGAAACCATCAAAACAACCGAAAAATGGTATGAAGTGGACAGCCCAGTGCTAATGCATACTAACCCACCTCTATCCAGAGCCCAATCATCCACATAAAATCTGTCAATCTATGCATCGATAGGCATCTGCACCCTCCTGTTTGACCAAGAAAATAGGAGTGATTGTGGCTGAGTGTGAAAAGCATCATCATACCAGGCATCTTTGCCACCGAATTGAAATAGGAAGGCATTCCATGCTGCTCTCTCCAAAGAGTGAATCCCACCTTCTCTCCTCCCTTTTTCATCTGAAGGCATCTCAACCATATTGAAATCTCCTCCAATAATCCAAGAATCTGCAATAGAGGACCAAGAGAGCAGTCCCTTCCATAGGAGGACATGGTCCCCTCTAATGTTTGGGACGTACAGGTTTAGCAAGCCAACCTTACGTCCCCCAATTAATAAAATAATCCACTGAGCTCTAGAGAGAACAATAACCCCGTCTCCAACCACCGAGGGGAGCATAGCGAAAGAAATAGAAATGCAAGTACCTCCCCAGGTATCGAGAGCAGGCGACCAAAAAGTGTCTCCTGAAAGTAACTTACTTGACTTAGCACAATTTCTGCATCCAATTGTTGTTCCTGAAGAAAGAGTATGTCTATTGAACCACCGGTTACACTTAGATGAAGTTGGTTACGAATCAGTTGCCTGTAGCGGCAATGTGGCATACCACCTAGGCCCTGAACATTCCAGCTGACAATCCTCATCGACGAGAGGAGGTCGGGTGAAAGACATTACCTGACCTGGTGGCGGAGACAATTCTCTCCTACGAAAAACCCCTCCTGTCAAGTGGAGGAGAATCAATAGGGAAGGAATCCCCACACTTGCAAAGGAGGAGGCTCTGACTATAGGAATCCCGATAACAGTCTCCCCTAAAGTGGAGGGAACAAACTCCTCCTCCATATCAAACTCTCCCATCTCTCCCGCAAAAGAGTTCTTGTGAGCAGGTCTGGAGCCGGAGTGCGAAGAATCCCTGCACTCGGTGGTGTGGAAGAGATAACCCCCTTACCTCTATCAAGAGAAGTAACATGATGATGCGAAGAAGAAGGGGGCTGCTGAGGTGGAAGGTCAGGGGATTGACTATCAGTGTGACTATCAGCTATGACTCTCTCCACGGGTGAGCCATAAGTGTGTAACCCCTTCTGCTTTGCAACCCGGGGAACAAGGGTCACCACATTAGCACCACAAACTATGAAAGAGATGTCACCTGCCTATAAACATGAATGGTCCGTGGCACCAATGGCGTCCTCCTGTGCAGAAGTAGGAGCGACAACCCTCACTGGTACCCAATGGGGGACAACAGAAGTGGGACATGCTAAAGGTCCTGGGTGTCTTTCTTGAGCTGCTGCAACTCGTCTTTTGAAAAAATAACAGTTTTCGTGGCCAGTGGAAGCGGATGTTGATTGACTGAATGGGGATCCATTTGTCGATCAGGGCGGTGAGGCCGGCTTAAACACAACGAGCTCTGTCTGACCCTTTTTGTGAGGTGGGGAGAGCCCATGAAGGGCACGGAGATGGACGAAGAAGCTAGGAGGGGCAATGAGAGGAGAGGTGGAAAGGGAAGGGGCAACGAGAGAGTGTAGAGGAGAAAGGAGAGAAAGGGAGAGGAGGGGAGAGGGGGGGCTGTGAGGGAAAGGGGCTGGTAGGAGGCTAGGAGAGGAGAGGAGGAGGGGTTGGGTAGGCGGAAAGTTCTAGTCTAGTGTGTTCTATGGATGCCACGTGTCATATTGGGAGTTATCCCATATGCATAGGTGTTCATATGTGTGTGTGTGCTCTCAAATAAGAAGTGTCAAATCAATCAAGTATCAAGCTACAAGCTCTTTGGTCTACATGTGAGTACTCTCATTTTTGTTCATTGCTCTAGTCATTTCATTTCCATTTCATTATGTCTCCTTTTGAGTATCACTTCTTCTCTCCCTAGCCTACCCTCTCTCTCTCCCTCTTTCCACCATGTTTCTTCATGTGGTATCAGAGCCTCCCTTCCTCCCTTCCCCTTCTTCTTGCTCAATCTAGAGGATGAGAGAAGCCCACAAATGGAAGCTCCCCTCTCCTCTAAGGTAGAGCCTCCCTTCCCTTAGCCTCGCCATGGTTCCTCGCCATCAAGCACTCCGCGGTCCTCGTTTGTGAGTTCAGCTCACTCCCGCATCAGTTCATAGTTCTCCCTCAGCACTGGCAGACATTCCTCATCAGTTGGTCGTCGGAAACTTGTTTTGGAGCAGTCTAGTGGCTGTTTTTTGACCTTTTGAGGTCTGGTTTCTACGTTTTTTGAAATTTTGGCACTTCCCAAACATAAACGACCCTGTCCCGCACCTTTTTAGGATTTTTTTGGGGGAATTTTTTTGTCTGTACAATTGTACGGATGTTCGTACGTCCATACGGACCTTTGCAGGCGGATGCGCAACAATGCCAGGAGTCCGTACAACTTGTCAGAAGGCGATTCCTAGCAGTTTTAGGCTATTTTTTGGCATTTTTTGCTCAGATTTGGACTCCCGTGACCTCCAGCAATGATTTGAGCTCCCTTGAGCACTTTCGCTCATTTTTTTGAGCCTCTTCTGCGCATTTGGTGACTCTCCGATCGGCGCATTGAGAGACGTGGTCTCCCTTGGTAGCTGCTCCTACGGCCTTCATCGACACATCATTCGAGGGCATTCTCGCCTGGTTCTTCACCGACATACCTCTTTGCATCAAGGTGTGCACACTTTTGTGCGGCAGCTACTTCGGGCACATGGGTTCTCTGCCCTTGCTATGCATCAAATGAATGAAATATATCTTTACTACTTTCTTGTTTGAGTCAAGGGTACTCTGCCCTAGGTTGTCCCCCAAAATGAATGCAAATAAATCATGTGTGTTGAGTCAAAGGTTCTCTGCCTTGGATATTCCTCCTAAAAAGATGTATTTTCCTATTTTGTTTTGGTGTGTCGCTCCATGTCTCTCATTAGTCCCTGGAGCCAAGAGGGGATGTACTGTGGGAGCCCTATATTCGCTTTGATAGGTCTCGTTATCAGGCCTGGCCGAGTTCCAGGATGTTGGTGTATTCCTCGACCTATTAGCTGGTCATGTAGCCATGCTATAACGTGAGCCTCTGAGCATGTTGAGTCTCAAGCCGAGAGTGCTTGGATCTGAACACGCTTAGACTTTAGCCTCTGAGTTACATAGGGTGCACAGTTTGATGACCGTCATTATCATGTTCTATTCTTGGTTCCATTCCAATAGTCCCTCACCTTAGACTGTCATTATCATTTTCTGTCCTTGGTTCCATTCCAGTAGTCTCTCACCTTGCCTTCATGGAGGGATGTTAGAATATGAAGCCAAGTTGAGTCAGTTTGGTGTGTTCTAGTGTGAGTTCTAGTCTAGTGTGTTCTATGGATGCCACGTGTCATATTGGGAGTTATCCCATATGTATAGGTGTTCATATGTGTGTGTGTGCGCTCTTATATAAGAAGTGTCAAATCAATCAAGTATCAAGCTACAAGCTCTTTGGTCTACATGTGAGTACTCTCATTTTTGTTCATTGCTCTAGTCATTTCATTTCCATTTCATTATGTCTCCTTTTGAGTATCTGTCACCACAATGTAAATATCCTAAGTCAAAGTATAGTTGACCATTTATTTGATCATAATTAAAGAGTTTTATATGTGTTAATTATGGTCAAAGAGTTATTTTAATGGTCAAAGGATTGACTACGGTCAAAGATACTTGACTCTAGTCAAGTAAACCTGACTGCGGTCAGAGAGTGTTGACTTCGGTCAACAAGACTTGGCATGCGCCAAGAGGGTTAACCCTGGTTAACCAAGATGTGCCAACTTTGGTTGGAAAGACTTGGCTATAATTAAGGCGCCTTGACCTTTGGTCAAAGCTCTTTAATTATAATCAAGAGTGTTGACTCCGGTCAACCAGAGAATATATATATATATATATATATATATATATATATTTGTTTAGATGTGCACATGTGTTCAGTGGGGACGCCCACCGTGACTAGGATTAGTCCACAGTGCGTTATTTGCATGCAAAGCGCTAACAATTAATGGGTGCCATGGTGGTGCGCTTTAATTAATTGTTGCAGGTACTAGGAAGGATTAAATGGGAGCCTGACAAGCATCTAGGAGGCGGTTCGTGTGACCGAGAGCTTTGAAGACTCCAGAATGGCCCTTAGTAGCTTGTAATAGGATTTAGTCTAGATTTTAGACAAGTGGCATGTTGCCAATTTGAATGGAGCTTGAAGCTCTTGTAAGAAAAAGGATTACTCACGTTTTGATATATGGAAAAATTTACGAGATAGCTCTACGCTGAACTTCTGTAACAGATTTTCTTGAATGAATAAAGACCTTCGGGGGGGTCCAGCCCGACGATTTGTCCTAGGCCCTAGTGCATCTCCAGAGAGAGGGAGTGAGGGAGAGCTTTTGAGAGCATAAATCCCGTTTTATTGGTATCAGAGCCGGATTCATCTTTTTCCTTGGAGATGACGGTCTTGAGCGTAAAGTATTCGTCAGGCGCTAAGAGGATACACGGACTTTTGATAGTATGGCGGAACACGGTTTTGACAAAATAATTTTGTGCCGCACAAGTGTGGTGAGTTGGTCTGTATATGTAGGCGCTCCTGCAAGCAACGCACCTGCGTAGACCCTGCCAAGCAGGCTAGCCCCAAAACCATCTCTCTCCGTGATTCCGTGGCACAGAACTCACCCGACGTGCAGCGTTGATGCCACGCTACAGCTATGCCTTTAAAGGCTACTCTTCGCAGACGGCACAACCAACAAATGCTATCAAAAAGGTGCTGATGAAGCGTAGACGAATGAAGCTGCATCTGCTTTGAACAACTTTCTTTTATTCCTTGCAGTGGGCGCTTCGAGAACAATAGAGCAGACCACCAGCCTGTGAACGCGACGGCGCGTGACTGTTGTATAGAGTTTTTGTCGCCCGTTTTCATCCAAGGTTCAACCTTAGGGTGACATGGCTTTCGTGACATGGCAGACACGTGTACTGCACTGACGTGGTGCCTAGCCAGGTAGCAGATGATGTGGCAGGTCAGCAGATGACGTGGTGCACACACGTGTGGTGCTGATGTGGTAGTACACGTGGCAGCCAGGCGGCAAAGTACTCAGGTGACGTGGCAGTACATGTGGCAGCCAGCTCAGATGCTGACATAGCACTGACACGTGGCAGACAGGTGGCTAACCCGTGGTTAGTGTAACTCTGGTTAGCTGGACTTTGATCAGAGGTCCAGTTAGCTGGCCCAACCAAACCAGACCAGAGCAGAACCAGTCTGGTCAGTTTGACCAGACAGTAACTATCCAGTCACAGACTAACCAGACCAGAACCAGTCAGTCTGGTTAGAGTAACCAGTAGTTACCCATCTGGTTACTGTCTCCAACAAAAAAAAAAAAAAGACAGTTGCAGAGATTGTTTCTGCTAGCAATTTTCATCTGCTTGTCAGACTTTTACTGTCAGAAAAGCAGCAGAAAAACAGAGAAAGCAGAGAAAACAGAGAAAGTAGATCTCTACTGTCAGAAAACAGCAGAAAAAAAAACAGAGGAATCAGAGACTTACAGAAAAAGAGTATGCATGCCTTTGAGCAGTAAAAAGAGGGAAAAACAGATGCCTTTTGAAGCCATCTGCAGCAGCCAGAAAAGGGCAATATAGTTGTTGATGCTTTGGCAACTGTGTGGGTATATGCCTTGAACTGACAGCCAGTACTGGCATAGATTGTGAATGCAAAACACCTCTTGTTGAGGTACTTTTTCTGTTGGAAAAGCAAAAGTAGTGTGCATCAGTAACCCACACGGTGTGAGAAATCTGCAAATCTCAGAATATGGATCAATCACCTATCCAGTGGGATTCACAAGATAGGGATGTACATCCAGGACAGAGAAATGTGCCGCAAACTCAACAAGAATTTGAACAGATGGTACGCACTCGTATACAAGAGCTGGAAAATCTCAAAAGGGATCCCAGGGCTCAGTATTTGTTTCCAGCAGAAGCTATGCCTAATCCAGTATATGACGTGCCAATGCCAGAGGCACACTCTCATGTACAGCCTGAGAGAGAGAGATCTCATAGATCTCATAGGAGACGGTCCCATAGTAAAAAGAGATCGAGGCATTATCACCAAAGAGATCGAGGCATTATCACCGATCTCCTAGTCCATCATCGTCTACCTCGAGTTCGACCTCTGTGTCTTCTTCTTCCTTATCAGATAAATCATCCAGGAAAAGAAGGAAACACGAGAAGTCTAGGAAGAGAAAGTCTTCCAAAGCGACCAAGGAATTTAAAGAGGGAGGAAAATCTGTCAAGTTTATGACCTACAATGGACAGTATGGTCATACAGACAAAGCATTGCAGTTTATCAGACAGTTTGATGCTGCATTCGGTACAAAAAAATTTTCAGAATCCTCCAAATTAAGAATGGTCAGTTTACACTTGACAGCAACGGCTAGTGCATGGTGGAGTGCACTGACCACAGATGGGTCAGCCCCAAGGAAGTGGAAGGGCTTCAAGAAAGCCTTCTACCAGCAGTTTATGCCTAAACAGTTTAGAGACCATGTTCTTCAAGACTGGGACAGCTTGCACATGGATGCAGGAGATACAGTGGATGGGTACAACCAAAAGTTCTGGGATGCTTATTTGCAGGTTGCACCGTTCAAAAAGATCTCCAAAGGCACCCAAATGAGGAAGTACAGAGCAGGTCTCACTCCAAGAATTCAGGCAGTCGTGAATGCTTTGGGGGCAAAGAATATTCAAGATCTTATGCATTCAGCTTCAGTAGCGAGTCTTGTGCCGCTACAAGATCCATCTACAGTGCCATCCTTGCATGCAGGACGTGCTGATAAAAAGAAAACTGATTTTACAAAATCAGAAAAGAAAGAGTACACCAAGGCTGAAAAGAAAGGGTTTCAGCCTCAGAAGCCGAGGGGTACTCAGTTTTCAAAGATTTATAAGGGCAAATCTCTATTTACCCCTGAACAGATAGCGGAATTCCATAGAGATGGGAAATGCTTCAGGTGCGGTAAAGAGGGGCATGTGGCTGCCCAGTGCCCAAAAAAGCCTTCATCATCGAAGGGAAAAGAGGCAGAGAAGCCACGAGGACCGCAAAAGCCAATGGCGGGGGGAATTCCTGATATACTGGGTCATGCTTTGAACCCAGAAGAACGAGAATTGCTGCTATCATGGGGCAAAGTTAGAGACCAGCAAGCGCTAATTTTATTTGATCCAGGGGCTACTGATAATTTCATATCAGAGGATCTAGCCCTGAGGCTCGGAATAAAGACGGAAGAGTTAGGCAGGGCTTTGGATGCCGATCAAATGTTTTGTGGGAATCCTGTGCCAGTTACTCCCTTGATAGGGAAGCTCCGTCTTCATGTTCAAAGTTATGTGGATCAGGAAGACTTCTTCATTTCTCGACTGAAACATTATGATGTAGTTTTGGGGATGCCTTGGTTTCACTGCAAGGCAGTGAGGTTGACTCTTCCTGAAAGAGTGCTCGAGTTTGTGCATAGGGGGAAAAATCAGCGTGTAATTGCCAGGAATAAAGGGGACACTATCCCCATTGTATCTGATGTTTCATGCAGTAAAGCAATAAAGTCTGCAATTTCTGCGTACATGGTTTTTGTAAAAGAAAAAGAGAATGATATGCATGCTGAAATGAATGATGCAGACAAAGATAAGTTTCAGTTTTTGGTAAACTTTAAAGATTGCTTTTCTGATGTTTTGCCAAGGGAGTTACCCCCAGAGAGACCAGAAGATCATCAGATAGAGTTAATGCCTGGTAGTGAGCCACCAAACAGACCCCCTTATAGAGTCAGTGCGACTCAGAGAGAGGAGATTATGGCTCAGGTACAGGACTTGCTGTCCAAAGGGTTGATTCAGCCCAGCTCGTCTCCTTTTTGTTCCCCTGTACTGTTAGTACAGAAGAAAGATGGTTCATTCCGTATGTGCGTCGACTATCGCGCACTGAACAAAATGACCATCAAGAATAGATTCCCTATTCCGCGCATTGATGATGTCCTGGATCAGTTAAATGGAGCTTCAGTTTTCAGCAGGATAGACTTAAAGAGTGGCTACCACCAAGTGAGGATACAGCCTCAAGATGTGCATAAGACAGCATTCCGCACTACATTCGGGTTGTATGAATACTTAGTGATGCCTTTTGGGTTGACAAATGCTCCAACCACATTCAATAGAATGATGGATCGTATCTTCCGGAAGTACAGGCATTTTACGGGTACTTTCTTTGACGATATCTTAGTTTTTTCTAAGACAGAGGAAGACCACAGAGAACATCTTGCTATAGTGTTTCAAGAGCTGAGAAATCATCAGCTCTATGCAAATAGCAAGAAAAAAGAATTCTTCCTGGAAGAAATCCACTATCTGGGGCATATAATATCCAAGAATGGGATACAAATGGATCCAGCGAAGATCCGTGCCATTCAGGAATGGCCAGAGCTGAAAACTGTGCATGAAGTTCGAAGCTTTTTAGGCTTGTGTTCTTACTACAGAAGGTTTATCAGACATTTTGCTGATATCGCAGCTCCATTACATGACCTCACTAAGAAAAATGCAGCCTTCACATGGGGATTATCACAGAAGAAAGCATTCAATACACTCAAGGAGAAGTTGACTACAGAGCCTATTCTGGTAGTCCCGGATCTTTATCAGTCTTTTGATGTTGATTGTGATGCTTGTGGAGAATGTGTTGGGGCTGCATTGCATCAGAATGGTCATGTAGTAGCCTATGAAAGCAGGCGACTTCGGGATGCGGAAAGATATTTAGGAATCTATGAGAAAGAGTTATTGGCTGTGATTCATGCCATCCATACATGGAAACACTATCTTTTGGGTGCAGATTTTACTGTCAAAACAGATCACCAAAGTCTGAGATACTTTTTGACTCAGACCAAGCTTTCTGAGAAGCATATGAAATGGGCAAACATGCTATCAATGTATCATTTTCAGATTGTCCATACTCCAGGAATTCGGAACAGAGTGGCAGATGCCTTGTCCCGAAGACCCCAGGTCAATAATGTAACTATTGCTTATCATCAGGACCTGGAAGGCATGAGGGAACAATATGCTCATGATTCTGATTTTGGTGAAACTTTACAGCAAATGCAAGAGGGGCAATCCACCAGTCACTATTCCCTGAAAGATGGGTATTTAATGAAAGATGATTGCCTATGCATCACCCAGGAGATGAGGAAAAAGATTTTGGGGGAATGCCATGCACCTCCCTATGCTGGACATAGAGGAATTACAACAACAACTCTAGCACTAGAGAGGTATTTCTTTTGGCCAGGAATGCGGAAAGATATACATCAGTTTGTTACTGAATGCCTTACGTGTCAGAAAATGAAGTATGATAGACAGAAGGCACCTGGCCTACTTATGCCTCTTCCCGTGCCTCAGGCACCATGGGAAAGTATTACAATGGACTTTATTTTTGATTTGCCGAGATCAAAGTCAGGGAATGATGGGATTTGGACTATCATAGATAGATTCAGCAAGCAAGCCCATTTCATTCCGGTTCGCAAAACCATAAAGGCAGATCATATGGCTAAGCTGTTCATGGCACAAATTTTTAAACATCATGGTATGCCTAAGTCCATTGTTAGTGATCGGGATCCTAGAATGACCAGTCTATTCTGGAGAGCTTTATTTGATAACATGGGGACGAATCTGAATTTTTCTTCTTCTTTCCATCCCCAGACAGATGGTCAAAGTGAAGTAGCAAATTCTACAATTTTGGATATGCTGAAATGCTACGTGGGTGACCAAAGTTCAGACTGGGAAAAGTACCTACCGTTAGTAGAGTTTGCTTACAACAATACAGTACATAGCTCTACAGGGAAAGCCCCTTTTGAAGTCATATATGGGAAGGTGATTTTGCCACCTATACTGAGGACCAAAGATGAAATATTTGCAGCTGATCAGTTTCTGAGAGACCTCCAGACAGCTTACAGCCAAGTCCGGACAGCAATTCAAAGGTCTCAAGAGAAACATAAAAGAGCTGCAGATAAGCATAGGAGACAGTTAGATCTCAAGGAAGGGGACTGCGTACTTTTGAGGTTTCAAAAAGCTAGGCTCCGCAAGTTTAAAGGCAAACAGAAAGTGTATGCAAAGTTATCTCCCAGATACTATGGCCCTTTCAGGGTTACAGAAAGAATAAATGAGGTTGCATATAGATTAGCATTGCCAGAGCATTGGAGGATTCACAATGCATTCCATGTGAGTCTTCTAAAGAAATTTCAGGGACCAGAGCCTACAGAACCAGTATCAGAAGATCCACCAGAAGTGGATGAGCTGGAGGAAGTCCTTCAGCCAGAGCAAATTGTGTACCATATTGTACGTAAAGGCCCTCAGGGTAAGGAGTTTTACAGGTATCTTGTAAAATTCAAAAATTATACCGCATTAGATGCCAAGTGGATGGACGAAGACATGCTATCCGATCATCCACAACTTTTGGATGTTTACAAGGAAGCTTTTCAGTTGAGGTCAACTGAATAGAAGCCGAGGGGATGTCACCACAATGTAAATATCCTAAGTCAAAGTACAGTTGACCATTTATTTGATCATAATTAAAGAGTTTTATATGTGTTAATTATGATCAAAGAGTTATTTTAATGGTCAAAGGATTGACTACGGTCAAAGATACTTGACTCTAGTCAAGTAAACCTGACTGCGGTCAGAGAGTGTTGACTTCGGTCAACAAGACTTGGCATGCGCCAAGAGGGTTAACCCTGGTTAACCAAGATGTGCCAACTTTGGTTGGAAAGACTTGGCTATAATTAAGGCGCCTTGACCTTTGGTCAAAGCTCTTTAATTATAATCAAGAGTGTTGACTCCGGTCAACCAGAGAATATATATATATATATATATATATTTGTTTAGATGTGCACATGTGTTTAGTGGGGACGCCCACCGTGACTAGGATTAGTCCACAGTGCGTTATTTGCATGCAAAGCGCTAACAATTAATGGGTACCATGGTGGTGCGCTTTAATTAATTGTTGCAGGTACTAGGAAGGATTATTTTTCCTAAGCGAAATGGGAGCCTGACAAGCATCTAGGAGGCGGTTCGTGTGACCGAGAGCTTTGAAGACTCCAGAATGGCCCTTAGTGGCTTGTAATAGGATTTAGTCTAGATTTTAGACAAGTGGCATGTTGCCAATTTGAATGGAGCTTGAAGCTCTTGTAAGAAAAAGGATTACTCACGTTTTGATATATGGAAAAATTTACGAGATAGCTCTACGCTGAGCTTCTGTAACAGATTTTCTTGAATGAATAAAGACCTTCGGGGGGGGTCCAGCCCGACGATTTGTCCTGGGCCCTAGTGCATCTCCAGAGAGAGGGAGTGAGGGAGAGCTTTTGAGAGCATAAATCCCGTTTTAGTATCACTTCCTCTCTCCCTAGCCTAACCTCTCTCTCTCCCTCTTTCCACCACGTTCCTTAAGCTAGGAAGCGAGGGCGGAGAGGGAAGGGGGCCAGCGGGGTAGGCAGAGATACCAAGGGGGGTAGAAGGGGTAAGCGGAGAGGGAGGGAGGGCTAGGGGGTGATGGTAGAGAGGCTAGGGGGTAGGCGGAGAGGCTAGGGGGTGAGGGCGGAGAGGGCTAAGGGGGTAGGCGGAGAGGGAGGGGTAGACAGATAGGGAAGAGGGGAGGCTAAGGGGGTATGGGAAGAAGAGGAGAGGGCTGGCAGAGGGGAGGAGTTCAGGTGAGAGGAGAGGGGGGGCTGTACGGCTGAGAGGAGAGAGGACAGCTAAGGGAGGAGGGCTGAGAGAGGAGGGCAGCCCACTGGGACACTAAATTTCTGCAACCTCCTTTCGGGATAAGGTGATGAGACCCTCTATGAGTGACCTGGGCATCTCGCCAGAGTCCCAAATGCCCTGCAAGGCTGATGTAATGTAGTCTCCAATCATATCCCAAAATGCAATGAAAAAAGGGGTGAGGCCATCCGAACCTGGGCACTTGCCCTTGTGAAGGCCTGAAAGTGCGGTCCTGAACTCTGTGTTGGTGAAAGGTGCATCAAGTAAAACATGCATATCCGGTTTCACCAACAAAGGGATGCTTTGCCAAATAACCTGTCTAGCATCCTCTCTATCCTGTGTCAGGATCTGCAGTAAGAAGGGCGGCACAAAAATATGAAGCTATGCATGACATCATCTGAATCTGTCTATAAAACCCCATGTGAGTCAATACACTCTCTCTACACTATGTCTAGGGCCAAGAGAGTGTTTATTGACTCTGCCACCCATCTGAATCCAGAAGGACTCCCGTGCATGAAAGGCATACTCTGCTCTCTGATCAAGCAATATCAACTGATGAGCCCTTGTTGCAGCAAGGCGCTCCTGAATCCAAGCGTCTGAAGGCCGTTTTTGCTCTTCCCTCTGCAAAGCTACCGACTGCTAGCGAACACCAATCTCACGTCTGAGAATATCTCATCTCCTGGTACAAGCAAAACTGAGTGGTAGAAGTCGCTAATACCAGAAAGGACAGCAGCTACATGTGATGGAGATGGTTGCCCACCCTGGACATGAGAAACCCATATCTACAGGGCTTCCTCTGTAAGGTCCTCCTCTGTGTACAAGGCATCTGGAATCCTGATGCTGGCAGACCGGCCTCTCAAGTGAGGCTCTGAGATAGCCAGCACAACAGGAAAGTGATCTGAAGTGGAAACCCTAGTAGCAATGCATACCGATCCACCTCTGTCTAGTGCCCAATCATCTACATAGAATCTGTCAATGCGTGCATGAATAGGCATCTGTTGCCTCCTGTTCGACCAAGAGAACAGGAGGGTGTGGAAGGGAGAGTGTGAGAGCACACACACACACACACACCAGCAGGATAAGCAACAAGAAGTGTGGGGATAAAAGGTATGTGTGTGTCTCCCCTAGCACACAGTGAAGCTTTTATATGAAAGGATAAGGTTACAACACTAAGTACGGTGTACTTAGTGTACTTAACAAATAAAGTACTAAGTGTACTTAACTGTACTTGGGGTGGCCATAGAGCCTTTACCCCAACAACCTCCCACTTAAAGGCAATATGCCCTCAAGTAAAAATAAATGAGGCTCAACCTATACCCATCAACTGTCAGCAATGTGCAAACCGCTCTGCAGGCAAGCCTTTTGTCAACAGATCTGCTGGATTATCATCTGTGTGAATCTTGACAAGCTGAATCAGCTTATCATCTATCACCTCCCTGATGAAGTGATACTTTACATCAATGTGCTTTGTCTTTGCATGAAAGACAGGATTGTGTGCCAACTGAATAGCACTCTGACTGTCACAATGCAACAATGGAATATCACCTGTAATGCCCAAATCTCCCACTAGCCGAGATAACCATAAGGCCTCTTTGCATGCCTCTATGGCTGCAATATATTCAGCTTCCGTAGTAGACAAGGCTATGCACTGCTGCATCCTTGACATCCATGACACTGCACCTCCAGTGAATGTATAAACATAACCGGTAGTAGACTTCCGGTTATCGGGATGACCAGCAAAATCTGAATCCACATAACCATGCACCTTTGCATCTTGCTTGCCAAAGCATATGCACAACTCCTGTGTGCCCTTCAGGTATCTCATGATACCTTTCACTGCATTCCAATGCTTCTTGCCTGGATTTGCCATATACCTGCTAACCACTCCCACTGCAAACGCAATATCAGGTCTGGTAGCAACCATGGCATACATGAGACTGCCACAAGCTGAAGCATACGGAATCTTGGCCATTTCGGCCCTATCAGCATCTGAGTGTGGGCTGTCCATTGCACTGAGTTTCACATACGGAGGCAATGGAGAACTAAGGGTTTTCCCCCCTTCCATATGAAACCTGTGCAATACTTTGCCAATATATTCGGTCTGAAACAGATACAACAAACGCTGTCCCCTGTCTCTCCGTATCCGCATTCCCAGTATGTGATTTGCATCACCAAGGTCCTTCATATCAAAGGCCTCATGCAGTCTTTTCTTAAGGTCATCAAGCTCCTTACGAGCTGTACCAGCAATAAGCATGTCATCCACATATAAAATGAGAATGATTAAGCTGCCATTGGCAGCCCTTTTGGTATATAAGCAGTGATCGTCATCACTTCTCCTGAAACCTTGGGACTTCATGAAGGTATCAAATTTCTTATACCATTCCCTGGGTGCCTGTTTCAGCCCGTAAAGGCTCTTTTTAAGCTTGCATACAAGTGACTCCTTGCCCTTGACTGCAAATCCTTCTGGCTGCTGCATGTAGATCTCCTCATGAAGATCACCGTGAAGAAAGGCTGTCTTCACATCCATTTGGCATAATTCCAAATTCTCACATGCAACCAAAGCGAGTACAATCCTGAGTGTGGTCATCTTAACCACTGGAGAAAAGATCTCATCAAAATCAACACCATACTCTTGCTTAAAGCCCTTGGCAACCAACCTGGCTTTATACCTTGGCTTAGCTCCAAGTGTGACTTTCAATCTATACACCCACTTGCATGGCAGTACTTTCATGCCCTTAGGCAACTGCACCAATTCCCAAGTACCATTTTTATGGAGACTGTCCATTTCAGACTTCATGGCTAGTTCCCATAGCCTTTTATCATGCATTTGCACGGCTTCCTTGTAATAGGAAGGTTCTCCACAATCTGTAAGCATAATAAAATCTGCTCCTGGAACAAATCTGTCTGGCGGTTTCATTTGTCTAGTGGACCTTCGGACCCATTGGTCTTGCTGTCCAACTTGCTGCTCACCTAAAACAGGTTGCTACTCTAGTAGATCAGGCTGCAGAATTATGCCTGGGAGGTCTTCCAAAGGTGGCATGTCCCGTAGTACATCTTCCACCACTGCGGGCTGTCCATTTGGACCTGCTGCAGCATCATGCATTGGCTGATTACGCTGCTGTTGTGGCTGATTTGCAGCCTGCCTGAATTGTACAGGATGTCCCGAGTCATCAATGTCAACCTCTGAAGCATCAGAAGGCTTATCTGCTGCCTTAAACATACATGACTCATCAAAAAAGACATCATTGCTGCGTATTAGCTTCTTATTCACTGGATCCCATAGGCGGTAACCCATCTCACCACTGTCACCATATCCAAGAAAAATGCATTTAAGAGATTTAGGATCAAGCTTGCTGCGATTTTCTCTGCGTATATGCACGTACGCAGTGCAGCCAAAGACCCTCAAGTGCTTATAGGAAGGAGGTTTTCCTGTCCAAAGCTCCTCTGGCACTCTGCCATCTAGTCTTTTATTTGGTGACCTATTGATGAGGTGTACTGCTGTTTTTACAGCTTCAGCCCAAAATCCATGAGATAAAGCAGCATGTGACATCATAGAGCGAGACTTTTCCTGTATGGTTCTATTCATACGCTCTGCAGTGCCATTTTGCGCTGGACTGTAGGGAGCAGTGAGTTCTCTTTTAATACCTCTAGCATCACAAAATGCACTGAATGCATTAGACATATACTCCCCACCGTTATCTGACCGCAAAGCCTTCAGTGTTCTGCCTGTTTGGTTCTCAACCATAGCAAGCCATTTCTGGAACACTGGAATGACATCACTCTTCAATCGAAGATGATACAACCACACCTTCCTTGTGGAATCATCTATAAATGTGACAAAGTACCGTGCACCTCCAAGTGAAGGATTAGGCATCTCACACACATCTGTATGCACAAGCTCAAGTTGAGCATCTTTATGTCCTAATCTCCTTTTATGAGGACACTGTAACTGTCTACCATATATGCAGTGCTCACAAAACTTTAAATCAGAAAATTTAAGAGACGGTAAGTAGCCAAGGCGAGCCAATTGCTCCATTCCACTTATGCTCATATGTCCCATCCGCTTATGCCACATAGAAATATTCGGCAGCTCGGTGGCATTCATATCAGCATGATTACATACTTTAGCATGAAGAGTATACATTGTGTCAACCTTAGAGCCTCTGGCAACAACCAGGGCACCTTTGGTGACCTTCCAGAAACCATGACCAAAGCTGGTCACAAAACCTTCATCATCCAACATGCCAGTAGAAATCAGATTTTTCTTGACTTCGGGTACATGCCTAACATTGTGAAGCATAAGCTGAGTACCATCAGCAAATACAAGCCTGACATCTCCAATACCAACAATACTGCATGCATGATTATCCCCTAGAAAAACGACTCCATTACTGCCTGCTGCATATCTTACAAACAATTCTTTGTAAGGTGTAACATGGAATGAGGCACCTGAGTCAATGATCCAAGAGTGCATGTCTGCAAGATCTCCTGCATGGAGAGAATGAGCATCCAAAGTAGAGAGAAATAGAACCTCTCCCTCACTGTCATAACCGTGTGTAGAATGAAGCTCTTCAATCTTCACACTGCTCTTGCCATTGCTTACTGGTACAATTGCTTTTGCATCTGACGCATCAGTATTTTTGGCTTTGTCTCTCTTATCATTTTTCAGTTTAAAGCACTGCTTTTTAGTATGTCCCTTTTTGCCACAGTAGTAGCACTCAACATCTTTGTTGGAGCGGGACTTGCTCCTCCCTTTTCCCCTTTCCTGAGATTTGCCTCTTTGCTGACTTCTCCCCCTTGCATTTAAGGCATTGTTAGGCTTTACTGCATCTTGAGCTTTCAGCTTCTGCTCTTCTTGCAAAATCAGCCCTGTGATATCTGAAAAACTTATGAAAGTGTTTGCATTTGTTACGGCTGTGGTGAATGTATCCCAACTTTCAGGAAGAGAAATCAAGAGTGCCATACCCTTGGTTTCCTCATCCACCACATATTTTTGATTTGCAAGTTGAGTGACAATTGAATTAAACTCATTGAGATGTGCATCCATGGAGGTCCCTTCCTTCATCTTCAGATTGAAGAACTTGCGCAGCCAATATATCTTTGTGGCTACACTCTGCTGCTCATATGTGTCCTGTAGCTTTTTCCACACACCCCAGGCTGTTTTTTCACCATCCACATTCCAAACAACACTCTCATGGAGTGACAATTCAATTATGGACTTTGCTGACAGATCAGCTAGTGCCCAAGCATCATCAGATGTGCCAATGGGCTTCACACCTTTGTGTATAATAGGAGCATGAAACTGCCTGAGAATTAGCACATTCAGGACCATCTTTTTCCAAATTGGGTAGTTAGCAGCACCGTGCAACTTTTTAATATTGAGAAGAGAAGATTCCGAGGATGAAGCCATTACAATCAGCAAGAAATATAACCCACACTTGGGTGCCTGACTCCCTGCAAACTAAGTGCACAGATGCACTTGTAGTTGTGCTCAAAAGTTAATTCCTGCAATTTTCTCCCACTTAACAGTAAATACTGTTTGTTTCCTGCCGGCTGCAGATCCAGAAAAGTAATACTTAATGCATTAATTGAGGCTCTGTAGTACAGTACAGCAGTACCTTGATTTGACACAATGTATGTCCCTGCTGTAACAGTGAAAACAGCACTGTTTTATGCACTTTAAACTTCAGTAAAGTGACTGTTTACAGTCCAAAAATTGACTCCGGACAGTACCCGACTGTACTTTCTAGTACAGCAACAGAAATTGACTGTATAACTGTCCAAAACTGTCGGAATTAGACTCTCTCTTGCCTCTATAACTGTGTTACACAGTTTAGAACTTGAATGAGGCAAAAGCCCCTTGACTAGAAGCCAATTTTGAAGATTTTAGTGCATACACAGCTTTCCCAAAGCTCCACTGATCACATAAAGCATCCAGGTGTTTCCCCCAACACTGATATGCATAACAATGTCAAAAGCCCCAATTCATATGCATCTGCCACTGTCCCGTAAGTCATAAACAACTCCAATCAGGAGGATATACGCAAATAAGTGCGTGTAGAAGCCAATGCTTGGCTGTGGCTGCAAAAGCCCCTTGATTCCACAGTTCAGAAATGAGAATTTCTCTCACATTGGAGGCGTAGATCTGCAGATCTACCTCATTGTCAACAGAAGGAACCCAAAAAACGGGTGAAGCGGGCTGCTATCTCCGAGCTCTCCGGCGATGGCGAGGACCTGCACCTGTGGACACTTGGCGCTTGTGGCGAATTTGCTGGTGGCCTTGGCCCGGGCTGGCGCCGATGGCGTCGCTGGTGGCTGTTGGCCGCTGGCCGGCGGTGGCTGCTGGTGGCGCCGATGGCGTCACTGGCTGGCGCCGCTTCACTAGCTGGCGCCGCTGGCTGCTGGTGGCCTACTGGCCGCTGGCGCCGGTGGCTGGTGGCCCTTGGCCCTGGCTGGCGCCGCGTGGCCGGTGGCCCTTGGCCCTGGCTGGTGCTGCGTGGCCTTGGCCCTGGCGACACACGGCCTCAAAGGGCTGCTAGCATAGCGCTAGCAGCTCAAGGCACCGATGGCGCTGTCTGACGGCGTGGCACTGTGCCTAGCGATGGCTCATCGACGAGGCTGGTAGGCGAGGAGAGCAGGAGCAGCTGTCGAGGCTGGTACGGGCGAGTTTCTTGCAGGCTGTCGCTCCTATCTAGCGATGGCTGGCCGCTGCCTAGCGATGGTTGTTGGTGCTCCTTGGCTGCTGGTAAGACCCACGTTTGGGCACACCCACGAATAGGCTCTGATACCAGTTGTGGAAGGGAGAGTGTGAGAGCACACACACACACACACCAGCAGGATAAGCAACAAGAAGTGTGGGGA
Organism: Dipteris shenzhenensis; assembly: GCF_047967505.1. NCBI lineage: Eukaryota > Viridiplantae > Streptophyta > Polypodiopsida > Gleicheniales > Dipteridaceae > Dipteris > Dipteris shenzhenensis. The sequence continues at coordinate 22,990,938 of NC_141612.1, forward strand.
TAAAAGGTATGTGTGTGTCTCCCCTAGCACACAGTGAAGCTTTTATATGAAAGGATAAGGTTACAACACTAAGTACGGTGTACTTAGTGTACTTAACAAATAAAGTACTAAGTGTACTTAACTGTACTTGGGTGGCCATAGAGCCTTTACCCCAACAGAGGGACTATGGCTGAATAAGAAAAGCATTGTCCAACCAAGTATCTCTGCCACAGTAGTGAAAAAGGAAGGCATCCCAAGCTGCTCTCTCCAAAGAGTGAAGTCCTCCTTCTCTACCCCCTTTTTTGTTTGACGGTAACTCAACCATGTTAAAGTCACCTCCAATCACCCATAAATCTGCAATAGCGGCCCAGGAGAGCAAATGCTTCCACATAATGACACGTTCTCCTCTAATGTTGGAGGCATACAGGTTAAGGAAACCAACCTTACGCCCTCCAATCAAGAGAATAATCCACTGAGCCCTAGAGGAGATAATGACTCTATGTCCAACAACTAAGGGGAGAACCGACTGTGAAACTGAAATAGAAGTGTCCCCCCTAGTGCCCAAGGCAGGCGACCAAAATGTATGGCTAGAAAGCAACTTGGCTGACTTGGCACAATCTCTAGAATCCAGTTTGTGCTCCTGAATAAATAAGATATCAATGGAACCCCCAGTAACACCTGGATGAAGTTGATCCTCGATCAGTTGTCTGCGGCGGCGATGTGGGACGCCACCTAGGCCCTGTATGTTCCAGCTAACAATCCTCATCGACGAGAGGATGTAGAGTGGAACACCTTACCCGACCTAGTGGCGGAAACAAACCCCTCAACAGGGGAAGACCTCCTGCTCCAGGAGCGAGGAATGGAACCAAGTGGCGAAAAATCAATAGGGGAAAGAACCCTGCCACCTGACGCCCTGTCAACAGGAAACCCAATCACTGGCTCACCAAAAGTAGAGGGCACAAACTCCTCTGGAAAATTTGAAGCATCTGTCAAAGCTGAAAATGAGTTCCTGTGAATCAGGCCAGACACTGGAGTGCGAAAGATCCCTTCTGAAGAAAGAGGATCAATAGTGTAAACCATCCCCTTCCCCCTATCTAAGGAAGAAAGTGAGGATTGCTCTCGATCCTATGTCTGCACGGCCGCGGAGACCTCTACTACCTCGAGGAGAGTATATGGCACTGTTGGTTCCAAGGGAGAAGCTGCAACCGGGGAGGAGGTCGAAGCTGAAGCACCTCGGACTATGTGAGGTGAGACTGGAGGAATAGCTCGAGGTGAAGCAGAGTCCACTAGTGTATCCTCGTGAACTGAAGGAGGAATCTGCACACGAACCAAAACCCACTGGTATGCGACGGGTGCCCCTGCAGGTCGTGAGACACCTGAGGTAGAAGGTGGTGGTACCAAAGGAGCGCTCAGTCGAGGAGCACTCTGGCGAGTAGGAGCTGTACCACCACCCTGAGAAGGACCGCCATGTGGAGGTCGAGGAGCAGGTGCTGGACTTGTACCACCCCCCTGTCGAGGTCGAGGAGCAGGTACTAGACCTGTACCACCCCCTTGTCGAGGCCGTGGGGCGGTAGCTGTACCAGAGGACTTCTTGGGCCTTTTCGTCTTCCTTGGGCAATCCCTAGCAAAGTATCCAATGGTCCTGCATATCCTGCACTGGTCCTGCCTGCCTGTAATCTCTACTCTTTGGCGAAAAAAGGAACCATCCAAGCGTTGGATCATAGCATGGTCCATCGTGAGGTTGGGATCCTTATGGAGGACCCTAACTCTAGCTACCCCATCAGCCTTGGTTGCCTCTGCTGCAGTCAACGGCAACCCAGGGAGGGGTGGGATCTCAGCAACCGCGCCGAAATGCTCCCCAATAACAGAAAGAAGTCGATGGTAAACCTGGGGAAGCCCGAAAAATTTGATGAAGAGCGAAAAGATTTCCTTATCTGCCTCCACTGGGTCGAAACCAATATCGAAGGCGTCAAAGAAGATCTTCATGTGTCCCAGGTGTAAAAACTCAGCTTTGAGCACGGTGCTCGTAGCCTCTAGAGTGTCAAAAACAACCTGGAAGACGAACATCTAACAATCATGGAGTGAGGTTTGGGGGGAGAGCCGCAAGCATCCAGTCTCTGGCTTGGGATCTGGAAGGATGAGGCCCGAAGATGCGTGCGAGCAACGTGGTAGAGCATTCAATCTCTACATCCTTCTTGAGCTGCTGCAACTCATCTTTAGAAAAAGTAATAGTTTTCGTGGCCGGTGGAGGTGGAGTAGGATTGGCTGACGGAATATCCATCACCAATTGAGGTGAGGAGGCCGATTTGAACACTTTTGAGCCTCCATCCGCTCCAAAAAGCGCTGCGGGAGAAGAAAGAGAGGGGAGACAGGAAGAAGAGGAGGGGGGTAGAGGAGAGGGCTAAGGCGGGGGGATAGGGAGCAGGGGAGAGGAGAGGGGGGTAGAGGAGAGGGCTGAAGCGGGGGGGAGGGAGCGGGGTAGAGGAGAGGGGGGTAGAGGGGAGGGAGGTAGAGGCGGGGGGTAGGGAGCGGGTAGAGGGGAGGGGGGTAGAGGCGGGGGGTAGGGAGCACGGTAGAGGGAGGGCTGAGACAAGGAGCGGGGTAGAGGGAGCAGAGGAGCAAGGGAGGGGGAGCGGGCTGAGAGGGGAGGGGGCAGGCTGAGCGGGAGAGGAGAGAGGGGGGTAGAGGAGAGGGAGGTAGAGACGGGGGGTAGGGAGCGGGTAGAGGAGAGGGGTGTAGAGGCAGGGGGTAGGGAGCGGGATAGAGGGAGGGCTGAGGCAGGGAGCGGGGGTAGGGAGCAGGGTAGAGGGAGTGGGAGAGCAGGGAAGGGGGAGCAGGCTGAGAGGGGAGGGGGCGGGCTGAGAGGGAGAGGAGGGGAAGGGGTAGCGGGCTGAGAGGGAGAGGAGGGGGAGGAAGGGAGAGGCTGAGGGAGGGGGAGGGGGAGGGGCTGAGGGCGAGGGAGGAGGCTGAGGGAGGAGCTGAAGGAGAGGGTGCAGCAAGTCTCTAGATATTTTGATTGCATGCTTACAAAAAAATCATGCTCTTTCATAGGCTTTACAATACAAATAAAACGGTTGCATTTCCAAAGATAGACAAAATTCAAAGAGTCCACTACATATAAACTTTAGGTTGATCAAACACTACATGGATGGAAAAAGAACTTGGAATGGTGCTTGGACTTATAGATTGTGGAAGGAGATTAGATGCTGATCTAGGCGGCATTCTGATGTGTGGATCTTTGGAAAAATTAGTCGATGATTCACATAGCACTACCACGTCTTTTGCATATACAGCTACAGTTTTAAAAATGGTGTAGTCATGTAGAACATTCCTCCTTAGAACGAAAAGTTAACCTCTCTTCATGGACAAATAACTTGGTCACATGGATCCAATCTTGTTAATCATGAGTATATTTTCAGTTCAGTGGCATGAAATTCAGATTATTGAAATCACTACTTGCCCTTTTGTGTCAAAGTGTCCTTGAAGTAAGCAAAGGAAGCAAAGATAAAGATAAAATAAGGGCAACACTAGCTCAATAACATATCAGTATCTATTAAGTTCATCATTTGAGGCTTTCATGAAGTTTATCATCTCCAATCCATGTAAGAATTTAACATGAGGCCACTTAAGAAAGCCGTACACCAGTATTGGAATTCTTTTGGTTCAAAACATTTGCAATGAAATAGATTAAACTATGAGTAAAAGCATAGTGCCAACACTACACTCCAACTTTACCTACTTATAAAATATCAGTTCAAGAGTGACTACAAGTCATGTACCTCTATGATCACTGAGTCGCTTTTCCCTTCAGCTATTCCTCTACGCTGATACAAGTCTCCAATGCAAGACAGAATTATCCCAACCTGGGGATGTTTCTCACCTGCATTGCAATTGTTGAACTCTCAATGAGAGAAACTACCTTCTCTTCCAATATATTATGGGAGAATTTTCAGATCGTGCTAAAAAATGTTAATGTTAAAACCCCTGCAGGGTTGGTTAGCACTCAAGAACCCTCAAACGTTTTGTACTATCATAAACTTTCCTCTTCGTCGTCTTTTTCCAGGACATACAGTATCAAGATTGTTTCAAAACAAAGTGTCTTCACCTTTCACCATCTCTGCCTGTTTCAGGGCTTGAGTAAGTTGAGACTCTGCTTCATCAAAGTTTCTGTGGCAAACAGCTTTGCAAGTTATATCAAACAAATGGGGACAATGGACACATCAAGTTGCAGCACGGAATGAGTAGCTCATCGCATGCATACAATTGCCTTCCATGCTAAGCCATATGTTTGAAATATCACAACATATCACATTTAGCTATCTCTAGGAAACTGAGAGACCAGACACCAACCTATGTGAGATTTTAAACAGATTTGAACCAGTAAACATGACCAAGGCATCCAGAAAACTCTCACCCCATAATTGTAAGAAGCTGGCCCAAACCACCCAGTGCACCAATCTGTATTACTTCAGGCACCATAGCAATAGCTGACAACTGCCGGCCATTCTCTTCAAGGTGCTGCTTGAAGAAATTTATTGATTTCTCATAGAAGTCCTTTGAAAGTAAAAACGACTTTTGGACATGAAAAGACTCTGCATAAGCTAACATAGCTGCCCCTGAAGCAATAAAAGGCTTTGAAAAGATAATGAATTGGTCTTAATACACTGCAAATTCTATCCTTGTTTATTGTGGACCAAAAAAATTATCATCCCTCGTACAATCGAAAGATGCACTCATTATTTAAAAAATTATAATCCATCATACAATAGAAAGACGTGTTACACTTCACTCATCATTGAAAGAATTTCCTGCTCACTTTGAAAATGGAAATTCCAGAACCAATTCCTAGTATAAGCAATACACAAATGAAACCCTCTTTGAAGGATTACCTCACTATTTCATATTTAAAAGCATGCCAACCAGGAATTCACTCACCATTAAAGGCAGACTAACCACGAGAAATGACTTCTTTCATATAAGAAACACCCCTGAAGGATCCTCTGGCCACTTTCAATATTGGAATAACATCAAGACAACCGAATGCAATATATATTCAATGAAAATCATTGCATCATCCATAGGCAGATAGATAGCTCTTTCATTAAACCTATAAGGACAAGTGTACTAATCAAATGTAAAACATAACATACCATACTATTGACAAACATCCATTTGACTTTATTCAAATGAAGGTAACAAATTCGAAGGCTCACGAAAGCCAAAGAGGCATGCATCCAAACCATATTTACTATCGAACAGGAACGTGTTGAGAATGTGGAATGCTAGTTTGGGAAGGGGGAATAGCAACCTGGAACAGGTAAGTTACATCAACATTCTCATGATCATCGAAAATAGAAGTATATGCATGAATTTTCATATTTACAGCTTTAACTTTTCACAAATGTCATTCATATTACATGAACAAATGCAATCATGAAGGTTTCATTGACATATGCCCTATGGTTAATGCATAGTTTCTGGTCCCCAAAACTGTGTTTTTGTTCTATGTCTATGATAAAAAATCAATCAAACAAGTAATCAGCCTATGCTATATTTTGACTTGCAATTAATCCAAATACCACACGGCAACAAAATTAGGCATCTGGAAGTACACATTTTCACATTGTACTGACACAAATAGCGATTAATTTATGAAAGCAGTGACGTTCTCCAAGGGCTGACCTGATCCATGCTCAAGGTCTAATCGTGTAAACTGTTGAGATTCTGCCATGAAATATCAGATTTAGCTCTCTCTCTCTCTCTCTCTCTCTCTCTCTCTCTCTCTCTCTCTATCTATCTATCTATCTATCTATCTATATCAAAATCTCGCAAAAAAAAGCTGTAGAAGGAAGAAAATTACAGTCACAGTTATAGAGAGCATAAGATCTGTTCACAGAAATGGAGAGGTAAACCCCTTTTGATGCCACCCAGAGCAGTATGGAAGTAGGGGCATACCTGTAGCAATGTCTGGGAGAGATGCATTCATCACTCAAATTTTTGCTGCTGCGCACGATACATCAACCCAGATAATGGAGCTAGTCTCCTCGCAGCCAGAGGTTAAACCGGCTTGCTAGAGCCAGCTCCTTGAAAAACCAGAGAGGACTTGTGCCCATCCAGATGAAATCCCACCACTTCAGCTTTGAGACAGAGCAATGGCCATGAAGGGGCAGTTACAATACCCCCCAGAAAAGCATGTGTGCCCGAGAGATTGCACAGACCAAGCAGCACATTCTTTTGAAATGTGCTACGTACTCAGAAGTACATGACAAACTCCATCACATTGTCTCCTGGCACAATGCTACACCCTCTTGCTCTCAAAGGAGATGCACAACTGCATGGGTGCACATATTGCTGAGATCATATGCACTAAGAAACAACTCCTAAAGCAGGCTCATGGTGAAAACCACTGCCACGTTGCTTGCTTCTAGCTGGACCAGGACACACAATGAGAGTTCAAGGTAATGTGTATCCTGAAACAACTTGACCGTGAAGGCCTCTCCTGATCTACATATACAAAATCCTATGACTACATATTGCATTTCTTGCAAATATGACAGCTCATGATTGGTTGTCCCACTGAAGTATCTAAAAATCTGCTTTACAATTTCCACTCTCCGTCGCACAGCACCTTCCACCCCACTGATTTCTTGCTCCACCTATCATGACATACGCTTCGACCATGATATCTCACCTATTTACTCAGGTCGTCTGTACATACTTCTCACTTATATTGACTTCATACTCCTATTAGAGAACCGTACTGCCCTAATCACCCGCTCACTACACGAGGCTGCCCTTCACGCTTTCCATCACACCACTCGCTCCACCCGCCCACCACCACCTAGGACCATACCTTGTAATAGTTGGTACAATGATGAGTGTAAGGCTTTACGCCGTCAGCTCAAATTTGAAACCAAAAACAATCTTCCGAGCGAGCCAGAGACCCTACACGAGTATCGTCAACTGGTACGTAGAAAGAAACTAGATTTCGTTTGCCAAAACGAGGAGGAATTACTGAACATTTTGTTTAGTAAAAGCTCTAAGGACTTTTGGCGGAGATTTCTTAAGGGACAGCCCCCTTCACCACTCACTGACGCTCAGGTTTGGTATAACTATGCACGCACGCTATATGACATCCCAAATCAGCCAGTTTCTGACCTCTCACATATGCCACGTCCCACATCCTGCATCCTCTTCACTAAGGGGGGAGTGAAGGATGCCGTAATGAAACTTCATAATGGCCGAGCAAAGGATCATGAGGGGCTATGCACTGAGTTCATTGCATATGGGATTAACCTCCTAGCCCCAATCTTAGCAAAGCTTTTTAATGAAGCTGATTGTTTGGGGTTTCCACGCACCTGGACCATTAACACTATCTCACCCATCCACAAGGCAGGGAATCCCACGATCCCAGAGAATTACACGACCATTATGATTGGGCATGTCATGTCCAATATTCATGCATCGATGCTTGATTCTGAGATCAGTCAATTTGCAGAGTGTCAAGGACTTAGAGCAGCAAGACAGTCTGGATTCTGACGTCATCATGGAACCATAGATCGAATTCTCATACTCAGGTGTATCATCGAGGAGGCGAGGGCACGGAAGCAAAGGATTTACTATTGCTTTGTGGATTTCCGCAAGGCATTTGATACGGTTCACAGAGCTTGCCTCCTCCGAGGCCTACAGGATTTGGGTTATGGCCAAGAGATCATTTGAGCTGTCCAGTGTCATGGCACTTTACGAGAGAGTCTCACACAGAGTCCAAGCAGGGTTTGGGTGGACACACGAGATCATGAGCACTATTGGGGTCAAACAAGGGTGTCCTTTATCACCTACCCTGTTTGGCCTCTACATTGATGAGCTGGAGACAGTGATGCATACACAAGGGGGGGGATGGATGCTCTCTTGCTAGCACTCTGATCCGGATATTGTTGTATGCAGATGATGTGGCACTTTTGCTTCCTCGGCAGAGGGGCTCCAGAGACACTTGGACATACTACATTTTTTTTGTGAGTCTCATGATTTGAAGGTCAACCTTGGTAAAACTAAGGTTATGATTTTCAATACATCTCGAGCCGTCATGCACCAAGAGCAATTCACGTTTGATGGGTCACCTATTGAGATAGTTTCGTCATACACGTATCTTGGGGTTGTCTTCTCCGGACCCATCTTCACTATGCGACCCGCGATGCAAGCCCGCCTGGGCAAGGGATATGCTTCATTGCCCAGACTAGAGAGGCAGTGCTTGCCCACACTTTCAGGATCCACGGACCAAGGGGCTGCTTTTTGACTCCTTGGTCCGCCCAGCGGGGATGTATGGCAGCCCTTGCTGGGGGCCAAACTTGTCGAATATAGAGTGGGCTCGTGTGGAGCAACTACAGGTTCTCATGCTATCGTGGATGATTCACAGTAAGCCATCGTTCCTCACCAGATCATTCAAGATGAGTTTTGGGTCATCCCCATTACAGCTAGATGCTGCATTTCAGGTCATCATGTATCTGTATTGAGTCAAGGAGTACGGGGATTACACTTATGGACGCAGCAGACTACCATGACTAGCATTGTCCTCCTCTATGGCACTTTCAACAGGAGGTGACCAAAGATGCTAGTATGCACGCACAGAGAGATGGTTTGAGCGATTGGGGCTCCACATGGATAGACTCCCTCCCTTCCAGTACAGTATGGACACTCCGTTTTCTCCCCTCCTGTCGCACGAGGTCAACCAAGTAATCCGTGAGGATCTCTTACAGCTACACACATTCCGGACCTGGCTGGGACCGAGCAAGCTTCCAGTGAAGCTCAGCTTCTACAAAGGTCACTCCTTGCATATCACAGAGGAGGGTTTCATTGACCCAACAAGATACACGCAGATCCACTTAGCAATTGCTTGTTTTGTTGTTACATGTCAAGCAATTCTTGGTACGTCTTGCATGAACAAGATGCTCTTAATAATATGCATAGGTGCATCGTGCACCCTCATGAATCCACACAAGCTAGTCTAATTTTGTGATATTTGAAACCATAAGGACTTGCTTATGATCTGGCAGTCTCTATTGGGCAGTTTCAGCCCTCTTCACATAGACTTCGTATCGATAGCAGCAGAGCAGAGGGCCTACCAAGGGAGAGGCGCACATGCACATTATGTGACAAACAGGAGGTTGAGACGGAGGAGCACTTCATCTTCAGGTGTTCTATTTACTATGAGGACGTTTCTACTGCCTCTTCAGAGATAGCTTTGGGGTTTTGTCCCGATTCCTCTCCTATATCCAGACCAAAGATGCTTGGCGGCCTTCATTCATGAGGCAATCAGGCACCGCGAGAGGCAACTTCAATCACGGAGACAGGAGCAGACTTCTTCCTTGGCAGATCCATCTCAGAGCTCTATCATGGAGTTCTTCCTACCTAAATCACAAGGACCCTCACGATACGAGGCCTCAACATGATCGTGACCCAAAGCCAGTGACTTGACAGCTCAGACAGAGGGTTGACACGCAAATTACACTTGGGGATATCCCCTCTCTATTCAGAGTCGGAGCCCGGCCGACAGGGGTTACTATATCCCTTGTTAGGCGCAAAGCTATGACCAGGAGACGTCACAGGGCCACACCTGTGAGCAGCCGATAGCACTCTATCACCGATCCCGCCTCCATTGCCCCACCCACCCTGATGTCCTGATGATGATGATGATGATGATGATGATGAGATTGATATGTAGTTAGAATGGGTCGGTCAAAACCACCTCGGTAATATGTCTTTGCCCCGACAGCTCCATCTAGCTGTCCTTGCAGGGCTTCTTGTGCTCTAGGCTGATGCTGCTCTAGTCGCAGCTATCTGCCAGATTTTTGTGCAATTCTTGCTGCCCACATGGCAGCCTGAATGCTGTCCATATGGCAGCCCTGCCAGTACTATCAGTTTTGCCCCCAATGGCATCTCTGCTCCCTCTTGGTGCACCTCTCCAATGCTTCCTCATTTGGGGGCTCACTGATGGGGAGGTGACCTTTATAACTCCAACACCCCCTCTCACGAACAATCCTAGTGCTCCATTGGCTCCCATGGAGGAGCCCTCTGGAGAAGTCGGAGTTGTCCTTGTTCATTGGTCTTTCAACCCTAACCATGCAAGGGAACCACCCTGGTACGTAGGTACAATCCAGCCATTGCCGCAGGTCCATGGCACCACCATCTTTAGTCATGCACCCATCCGTGATCTTGAGCAATCCTAATACAACCATCATCCAGCAATCCCCCTCAGATTGGAGTCTTCCAAGCACTATGCTCCCAAGGTCTGTTTCAATCTATCTTCACTCTCGCAGTATCCACAGCCAAGTAACAAACCTGAGCAATGATACCCCAATGTTTGATCCACATAGATCTCCCAAGCCAAGTGTATCTCCAGAAAGCTTGTACCATGAGCTCCAGATGAGCTCTCAAGTAGGTAATCTTCTAATGACAGCACACTCCTTTCACCTATAGATGTCCCCGTCGCCACCACCAAGGCTTCAAATGGCTCATCACGTTCACCTCCTAGCAATTTGCAATCAAGCCTCAAAGAAGCACCAATTCTTCCCCCTTTGCCTTCCAAAAGGCTTTCACTTTCCAATGTCCCATCCCCCGAGAAACATAAAGCAAAGTTTCTCCCTAAAGCATGCTATTTAGGTCTTAATAAATACACAATGAATATACGTACCGGTTGATCCACCCACTTGTTTGCTTGCTCTTAATACAAGCCATGTACTTCATGAAGGTACTCACCACTCCCCTGTGTATTCTTTCGTGCTCCCTTCAGTGTCCGAGCTTCCATCTGACTCTAACTCCTAAGGTCCTTTTAAAGAGACTTCCCTTAGGCCAAAGATATTAGCTTTGCACTCAGAGCAATCTGAGCACTCTTTGCTGTCCTTCATCTCCACAAAGGTTGTTGGTTCCTCTCCAGACCACCTTTCAACATACATACTGGTACACCAAGATCTGCAAATTTTACCTCAGCACCACTCAAAGTTAAAGATCCACTGTGACTACCACATTTTCTGCCACTTTCAACTCCTAATTCCTGATTGGACTCCTTCCCCATCTTCTGGTCAACCTTCTTCTTTCTCCAATCTTTCGCAAAATGCCTTAGCTGGTCACAATAGTAGAAGCATTTCCTTTTCTTCGTGCTTCCTCTAGATGAAGAGTCCGCCCTTACTTGTGCCTTTACTCTTGTCTTGAACATTCAAGCCCTTCTCATCAGACGCATCATATTTCTTCTCCCAGGATTTCTCCTGCAAGAGCAGAGGCCCTAGCTCCTCAAACGTCATCTGCCTTGTCAATTGGCTCATGGCTTTGAGGAATTTGTTCTGATGGAATCCTTCATCCCTAGCGTAAGCAACACTCTAGCTGCATTTGTGGTAGGCTATGGCTTTAGCTCCACTCCTGTAGTGATTTCCCAAATCATCCGAATCTTCATCTTCCATAATGGCTAATTGGTTCCGTCAAGCTTACCTGTTTTCCCAGAGCTAGGGATCAATCTATTATGAAGAGGATGTGAAGGGCTTAGGAATTTGTTAACCAGCCTGAATCTGGATCTCCCACCTTCCCACAAGGACCTTGTCCTTCAGACGTAAAAGTCAGTTTCTACAAGCTGAACCGAGATCTCCTTTCTCAGGGTTCTCAACTTTGAGCTCCCAACACCTCTGAATCTCCCTTAGGGCTCTGATAGCAAGTTAGAAAACAGGGTGGAGGTTGCTTGATAAGCCAACGCTTTGCAATGGAAGCTTAACAACAAGATAGTGCCCAAGAATCACACAGTGCTATAGAGAGAGAGAGGTGTAGACAATAAACGAACAGTGCCCTACCACTAACCTATAGAGTAGTATAATATTTTTAATGATAACCATAATTTTTTCTTGGGGGGCAAAATTTTGCAAATTTTGTGAAATTCAGGCACCGCAAGAAATCTTGCATGAAAATATCATTGTTTTTTTGCTACAACTTGAAAAAATAGTGCACAATTTTTTATAAAAAAAGGCTTTTAAAGCCGCTTTATCGCCAAAAATAGCTTAAAACTGCACTAGACTACACCATATTAGGCATAAGTATATGGAAAATGGTATAAAACATCATGATATTTTGTCCAAAGATATATGGGTTGTTGCCTAAATGCTTGACAATCTTTCAAAGTATCATACAAAATACACAAAACATGTAATTAGGAAGGGAGGATTTGCACCACATTGCATGATGTTCAGCTGTATATGCTGGTTTAGTCTTTAGATCAGGAACTATCAGGCTGTCATATACATTGTATATGAAGAGGAAAAGTTCACGAGTTTTGGATGGCATATAGCATGTCAAATCTTTTACGGGATTCAACAGGTAAATAATGAATGTAATAAAAAGTGCTTGAGAGAGAATGACAGATGGCAAAATATTCAATTTTCAGATTCTCAGTCTTCCTCCACAAAGGCTCCAAACTTTCAAGTTTCACCATTGCTGGGTTCATTGCTTTCTCCATCCAAGGCCCTGTTTTCAATTCTGCTGGATTCATTGCTTTCTCTATCAGACCATTTTTCAAGTCAGCTCCTTCAAAATAGATTTCTGCGGAGAGCTTTCTGTTCTTTTTTTCAGCAATATGCACAGGCAAAATAGTACTTTACATTCCAAATGTCTTTCAAGTTTGCTCAGTTCTCTAATATGTAATGGACGGAGTTTTTCTCCCGTTAAAACTCATAAAACAAGAAACATGAGAGAGACTACATTATTCCTGGTTTTTGGAGCATCTGATCAATGACATGCAGACAACGCTTCCTGTGTTCCAAAAAACACACTTTTCAAACTTCATTATGTTGGATACTTTTATCTTGAAAGTGTATCAATCAATTCTGAGTAAAGCATGCTCACTCAAAATTCAATATTATCCAGAAAACCAGTATAGAGAAACATGTTGCACTTGCAAAGACCCTCCATTACCAATTGCTCTCACCAGCATTCGGAGGTGCACGTGCCAATTCAGCAAGTCTTTTTGAAGCAGCTGCTCGATACTTCAAATCCTCGCGAATTTCATGTGTCTCATGCACTAGTTCCATAAATCTGTCGGCATGCTCTAAAGCCGCATCGTCCTACAAACAAAGGTAATAAATTGGTCTTTTTTAATCTGGAATCACACAAAAGCTTCCTAAATCCTAATTCAGTTCTCCAACTGCAAGCACTGGAAAGAAACAACAGAAAAGAATTATATATAGCTGGTTATATTGAGAGCATGGGCAAGTATGAAATTTTGTGAATAGACAAATATGCATACCGCAGTCATCAAACTCCAGACAACTGACCTGGTGGGTTTGAAGGCACAATCCACTCAACGCCTCTAAAGCAGCCCCTGTACAGAATTCAATCAAACAATCATGAAATCAGCCACTCATTAAGACTCATGAGGATTAGTCTTAAATACAGTAACACAATCATAACTTACTAGCTAGCTGAAAGATGCATGTATGCATAGATTTACAGTACAGGATTGCATGATTGTACATGCTGCTGAGATAAATCATTCCAACTCTTTCGAGGAAATATTCACATATTTTAACATCATAGCAAAACCTCCTAAGACCACATGCAGAAATAGCTAGGTGTTATACACCCATATCTGTTACTTGCTTGAAATAGTTTCAGCTTTCCTTCTTTATCTTGGTTGTTTCTGCCTAGGGGCTTTTGAACATATAGCATTAGGAGAGCCTGCAAAACCCAGATCGAACACTCCATTTCAATCTCTCATTCCTTTTTCACATTGTGGAAAGAAAGTGTCATATACAGTAATAATCAGGCATTCTGTTGCTTGAGAATGTTCTGCGGCTTTTCGTGCACACTAGTTTATCCCCAGACATTGAGCATTTCAAACCAAAAGTTATAATCTAATGTACATTGATATCACATAAACACACCATTTAAAGATAGAAATCCAGCCAGTGTTCATCATTTATTCAGCCTGCCAGTGTGCAGACATTCAGCCAGATTCATATTGCAAGGCAACTACCTTTGTTCCCATTAAAACAACAAAAAACAATAGATTTATCTGCAAATCACTTGAGAATTCATATAAATTCTTATCATAGGGGTGTAGTATTCCTTCATTGGTCATCAAGTGTTTCCTGACTCTCTATGTTGGCTCCAAGCCCAACAGCAGCATTTGGATAGTCTTTCAAAACTGGTATTATTTTCTAATACTATACTGAAAGGATGATATCTCATATTTCAAGATTAAACATTCCCAGACCCTGCACAAACACCATTTTGGCAGCTATCAGAAGCTCTACAAACAGCATTTGGATACTCTTCCAAAAATGACGTTATTTTCAAAAACTATACTGGAACCACATGTACTGCACTAACACCATTTTGGCAGCCATCAGAAGCTCTACAAGAGTTTAATATCGTAGAAAGTGTCTCGTATGATACCACAAAATCTTGATCCAAATATTACAAATGCACTCTCCCCATAGGTCTCATCGAATAGGCCTAGTCTCATACAGAGTATAAATTGTGGGGAGATCTAAAAGGAAACTCTACAATCGAGGGAAAAGAATCAAAACGATGTATTAGATAGGAGAGCCAACAAAGCTGGCTCCCTATCTCTATGTTATTTGAGTGTAATGTCACCTCATGCCATACTCTATAAACAAGAAAAAGATGCCATGATTTTACACCTTGCGCTATTTCTGGCTGCCTAGTGCTACTTGAACACCATATAGTTGACATTTACTTCTGTATGGATGAAAGAACAACCCAAAAAAACAATGGAATAAATGTACTCAAAAACTATGCTGGGAAAGTGAATGAATGGTCCTCCCTAGATTTTTAATAGGTTTCTAGAGTGCTAATTAACTCTCAGGGACTAGGTCAATCATGCCATGACATAGTGTCATTGTTAGCAATTAGAGATTCTTAAGGGGCAACATAAGGTGGCATACTCCCATATACATCCATGATGGATAAAAGAAATGGACGCTACAGGGTGTGCCTGCAACTTTTACATCAAGACACAGTTCCTAAGGCTTGCAAAATCATCTTCATAGACCAATCTTCTTGAAAGCTACTCCATCGGAAATTGTGAAACAATTCAGGATTCTATTTAATCGACAAGGCCACCATAGCCTCTCAAAGAATAGCTGCAGCTAAACTTCAAGGCGTACATGCAGCGCATGTAGATCAAAGGCTCAAACAAGGATGTTCCAGTTGAGAAATTATTTGATTTCTTACCAAAAGCAACAGCTTCAGCAAGCAAAGGCATCACTTTAAATAATTTACACAAACAAAGTGCCTTGGCGATGGTTATTTTATCAGAAAGATTCTATTTTGGATACACCTTTGATTGGATAGGCACAATTATTAGCATAGGTAAGCTGTTTACCAGACAGAGCAGCCCTAAAAGAGCTGACCACATCCCTCCTGGAGGTATGTGTCTTGAAGCTTTGAAGGAGCCACTCCTAGAAAGGCAATACTACATCAATCTCAATCTAAAAAATATTCCCCAGATAGAAAGGACCTGCAAACATAGACTCTCTCTCACATCATTTTTCAAAGATACAAGAAATATACATGCAACACCTCTCAAGGATCAAGGGTAATTGACTGTGATAAGATGCAAGACATGCATTGGAATACCTCAAGATTGAGGAGGAGACCTTGGAGTCCACCAAAAATCAATGTCACTAGGAAGCAAAGGGACAAAGTTTGCTGCAGAAAAACAGAAAAATACTGCTCATCCCAGGTGGAGAATGGGTTATAAAAAGGCTGACATCTATGAACAGGACTTAGAAACATAAAATTCACAATGTCAGATGTCTTCTACATGCCAAAAAAAGGGTAAATGCATGATAAAAATACTGCAGAAAACAGCCCACATATGCTTTACAAAAAGCAAGGGGAGGAGCAAAGGCATGTCCTGCAACCACTGGTACGACCAGGAATGCAAAACAGCAAATAAAGCATGGAAAACAGCAAACAAAGAGAAAGAGGGAAAAGAAGAGGGAAAAGCTAGAGAGTACAAGCAATGGTAAGAAACAAGAAAAGAAATTTTCGCAAGAGCAAACACATTGAGAGCTTCCAGGAACTTAAACAAAACCCCAAGAACATTTTTCAAAAACTACATGGCAGCACTCAACAGGAAAGGAAAGCATCATGGGAAAACCTGATATAATTTGTCAAAGAACTCTATGAAAGGGAAGGAGAGGAGAAGATCAATCATGATTTCTCTACAAGATCAACAAGTGATGCCATAACAGAAAAGGATGTGGACAGAGGGCTGAAAAAGCTAGCAGACAGAAAGGCCCTAGACACACAAGGTTTAGTGGCTGAAATGCTGAAATGGAGTGGGGAAAAGACAAAGAAGATACTTTCCGAGATCATGAATAGGGCTTTAGAGGAGGGCTTCCCTCTAGAATGGCAACTAAGTAGGATTGTGCCAATCCACAAAGGAGGGCACAGCAAGATGGCAAAAAACTACAGAACTATCATGGTGAGAAAATTGATGGCCAAGTTATATGAAAGCATCCTTGAGCAAATAATTATCTAATGGGTGGAGGACAAGACTCAAAGAAGCTACATACAAACCCTACAAGAAGGTGCTGACTGAATTAGCGCAGCCACTAGTAGACGGTGATAGGACAAAACCTGTATCAAGTTTTTGAGCACTGTATATAGCTGTGGGTAGGCACATCGTTGTACACATCTAGGGTAGGTGTGGGCTTTTGGCATTTGTGGATTTTTCTTTCACAAGCATGATGGACTGATGTATAGTTTTTTGAGACAATAAAGTATGTTTTGCAGGGACTTCATGGGAAATGATGAAATGCAATGTGGTTGTGCCAGACTTCCAGAGCAAGGATGTCCAGTGTGTGGTCAAGTGAAATGTTTTTGGGGTCATGTAAAGTCAAGTCATGAAGGGTTTTTTTATATTTTCCTGAGTCAACATGGTCTTGCATGTTACGGGAATTTGATATGTTTTGGTGCCCATGTCAAGGGGCTTTTCATGTGGGTTTATGGGGGTGCATGCAAGCCTTAATGTGCATGCTAATGTGTGTGGGAATTGTGTGACCAAAGGTCCAAAATGTGCATTGAATGTGCTTTGGGGGGTATTTGCATTTTTTTGATGGGAGAGTGGTAAATTCCACGTGATGACGTGGCTGGAAAATATGGAAGGGAACGTGCACATGCAAGGTGGCTATGTGATCGAAAATTGGGATGCTCTGGCTGACGAGTGGAGCTACGTGAAGATGGCAGCTGGGAGCTGATCGGGTTGATGCTGGAAGGATCTACATTGCAGGGGGGGGGCTCCTTGAAGGGAAGGCTGGACGACCAGATGAGGAGGGGTCTCTACAGGAAAGCTGGAGAACCATGGCGACATGCGTGTTCCATGAGCAGGAAGCTATCATAGTGTGTGAACCTTGACGAAAGTCTGTGAGCTCCATGAACTGAGAGGCTGTGGCTCTTGCTGGAGGTGTTTATCAGAAGTGGTTTGGTAGATGACTGCTTTGTGGGAATCGTAAGGATCCGGACTGAGGAAAGGAATACTGTGGCTTGGTGAAAGCAGCTCGAAGATCCTGTACAAGGAGTCTGACGATGGCTGGAGTTTTTTTTTTGAAAGGGCGTCGCTACTTCACGGACAGTTTGTTTGGGGAGGGTGTGAGCTCCAAGTGCTTTGTGAGGGAAGAGAAGCTGTAGAGCTGGGTACCTTTACGTGAAGGAGATAGATGACGAAGGTGCTGCAGCGAGAACATGAGCTGATTGGTATTCAGGGCACACGATCATTTCGAGGCTGAGGGTAGAGACGCTTTTGACCAAGGAGTTTTGTGAGCTTGTGTGCGCTGAGAAGACCTTGACTGCAGGTTTATGCAATCAGCCTGCTCCCACTACAATGCCAAAAGTTGAATTCTTGAACAAGAAGTATCCACCTGCTTAATCTACCCCCAAGTGCGGGTTTGTTCAACAAATACTTTAGAGCTTGATGATCAGTGATGATAACAAACTTACTGCCCAAGAGATAGTGCCGGTATTTTGTCATGGCATAAACCATACCCAGGCCCTCGCGCTCAATGGTACTATAATTGCGTTTTGCACGGTTCAGTTGTCTACTGGCAAAGTACACGGGTAGGTCCAATTTGTGCTCCACATCTGGTTGGGCCAATATTGTGCCAATGGCCAGTCCACTTGCATCGACATGTACATGAAAAATGATATCCCGGCGCCTTCACTAAATGGTCCTTGAGATTTTTGAATGCCAGTTGCTGAGGTGTGGACCAGAGGAACGATTGTTCCTGGCAGAGGAGTTTTGTCAGTGCCATTGCTATGTCGGCATAGAACCGGATGAATCTGCAATAATAACCCACATGTCTCAAAAAGGACATAACTTCGCGAGGTGTGCGAGGAATGGGCAAGGTCAAAATCACCTCTACCTTAGCTGGGTCATACCCTCAACCGACACAATATGACCTAGGAGAACCCCTCGCAATGCTAGGAAAAAGCATTTGTCAAGATTCAAGCACAACCAGACTTCCCTGCACTCGTCAAAAACCCATCTCAACTTATTGATGTGACCAGTTTGTACAGCAGTGTCAAGGTGAGAGGCGTTCTTACCATTGAAAGCCAAAAATCATCCAAGAATACCTCAAGAAACCTTCCAATATTCTCTTGGAAGAGTTTGGTGACAAGACGTTGAAATGTTGCCGGGGCATTGCAGAGGCCAAAAGGCATCATCCTTCACGTATACACTCCCCATTGGGTGGCAAAGGTGGTCTTCAATTGATCTTGTTTCTCAGACCTGAACTTAATTGTACCCACTGTCTGTACCCGTCTAGGAAGGAGTACAGAGCATGACCAGCTATTGTCTCCAGCACCCTATCAGTGAAGGGAAGGGGAAACATATCTCGTCTTGTGGCGGGATTTAAATTCCGATAGTCCACGCACACCCGGAGCTTGCCCATCTCCCTTTTGGGCACAATTACAATTCCACCGACCCACTTAGAGTAGTCCACAGGATATATTAACCTGTCTTGTTTCATTTTTTGAATGTCAACTTGGACCGCCTTGCCATAGTTGGGATTCATGCGGTATGGCCCTTTGATCACTGGGTCTGCCTCCGTGTATAGGTCGGTGCGGTGCTCCATGAACTCAGCCAGAACTCCCTTTAAACCTTTGTAGGACCAAGTAAAGACATCCACATATTCCTTGAAAAAATCAGTTAAAGCACTCCCAAACCCAACTTGCTACCTTCAAATGTCGAAGGTCATCCTGAGTCCCGATCTTGAGGTACCGCCAATCCTGTGCCTAAGCCACTTGGGGTCGCTGGTTGCCCCTTTCCCAACGCTACATGTGCGGGAGTGTCTTCGAGGGGAAAGTCCCCACTCACGTCCCTCAACCAAGATGGAGGAAAGGATGCTGATGTGATCTCCGGAACTGGTTGATCTTCTTTGTACCTTTTTGAGCTTGCTTGAGCATCCCACGGTATGGTAAGCCTTCCACCTCATAAGTGGTTTCAGGAAGATCTTCTATCGTACTGAGATCTGCTTCAGAAAGGTACACGTCAAGCAAGGTAAGGTCCCTAACATCTTCTTCTTCAGGTACAAGGTGTGTCTGCCCGATGCTCTAGAATCTTTGACTCCAGTGTGTATGTGAAGTAGACTCCTCCTAGCTCTCCTTGCTCTTGGTTCTAGCTATGTCCAGCAGCATGCCTGAAAGTGCTCTATGTCCTTGGAGGAGGCAGTGCCCACACCATTAGTCTTTGGCCGACACTAGTCATGTTGTGATCATGCTCGACTTTTGTATCAGACTGATCCGAATAATCATCCACCCATCCAATACTCTCCAAGTCCTCTGCGTCACTATCACTGATCTCCATTGTACTATTAGTATCATGAGTCTGCTCATGCGCAATGGTTGTGGAATGGCCCCTCTGAGGGTTGGTCGTGTGTGAAGATTGGACCTAGCTTTTGAGGGTTGGTGCCACCCATGTCGTGTGTCAACCTTAGACCTAGCTCTCAAGGGTTGGTGCTGCCCATGTCGTGTGTCAACCTTGGACCTTCCTGCTCATTGACTCTGGTCCGGCTGGCAACCTCCCTGATAGTTGTGTAGACCATCCTCCGATACATGTGAGGATTGTTGTAGAGACCGAAGGGCATCATGTGATAGATGAGCTCACCTAGACCGGTGGTCAAGATTTATCAAGGCTTGCTGCTTCTTGGTCCCTCTGACTTGGAGGCTAGTCATCACGATCTGGAGAACTTATTTCCACCATGTTAACAGACAAGGAGCCCAAGGCGCCCATCCAATCTAAGATAACAACTTCATCCTCATCTAGTTTAGCATGATCCAACAAGTAGGTCAAGCTTTCAAAACCCTCCACGGCTTGTGCTTCCTCTCCTTCATCTTGGTCATCTGCAATGGGCCAGTCCCCAAGAGCCCAAAGCTCCTCTTCCATTCCAGCTTGCTCTTCAAAATCCTCTTCACCTAGTTCGATTGGTCAATGCCGTGCCTTTCCCATAACCATATCTATTTCCAGGGATGTGGATCCTAAGGGCAACCTAACTTTCACTGTGGATGAATCTTTGCTGACCGCAACCATGGTCGACAAGAAGTAAAGGATAAGTTTGTTCATCCTCAGTCATGTCCAAAACAACAAAGTTGGACAAGAATGTAGCACCACCAATCACACTTGACTGCCCCCATAGGCTTCACTCTGCATTGATTAGCCATGCGGACTTGGAAATAGACATCACTGTCAACTTCAAACCCAATTGTTGTAGCATGCCTTTGGACATGATGTTCACGGCTGCACCGCCATCCAAGAAGACATCTTTCAGCTCCAAGCCATTAATACCCACACTGAGCCTAAGACTTTGTTCACATGTTAGGGCAGCATAAGTCGAGCAATGATCGCCCTCTTGGGTCTCTAGTGTAGGCCGCCCTGAACAGGTCCTTTGTGTCGACTCCCTGGCATGCGGTTCAAGAATGCAATAGTCTGGTCCTTGATTTGTGTAACTGGCCTTTGATCACAAAGGGCAGTGTAACTATCTCTACTATCTCACAAAACTGAAAATACAGCCAACTTGAAAGATTGCCTTTGTCCACAAACAAAACTCAGAGCATAAAACTTCACTGCATAGCATCATGGAACCATTCAAGTTGGCCCCAACACTTGGCACCCCTTGCGGTATTTATTTAATTACTGGTTAGCTCAAAATACAAAGGGACTCCCTTCAAGAGCTCACCCGCAAGTGCAAACCAGTACAATGCCAACCCGTGGCTGTGCTAGTGACCAACTCCCAGTGCTATTCCTTTGGTTCCTTTCAGAAGTCATGCATAACACAAGTAGACCAATCTGACAGCATACCAAGCAATGCATTCACACATATCCAAGCCATTACTCGGCCCAAGGCTAGCCACTGCACCCCTAGGAAGAGAGTATCACAACCAGTGCCCCAATCCTCTCCTGGGCCAACGTGTAACAGGTAGAGATTAGATCCCAAAATCTACCCATTAGTAAACATACGGTATCTTCATGAATGCATTCAGAACTGAGAACATATCAACTCAAGATTGAGTGCAATAGAGATGGTCGATTGAAGTAAACAACTACATATTTCTGGTATTGCAAATGCTTCTGTAACAACAGCATATAAAGTAGGCATAGAACTAGGCAAAATAGAGTTCGAGCAACAACATCATATCCGCATTCGGAATACTACGTGACAGATCCATGAGTCGAACAACTAACTAACTACATATGGTAGTTGCTTGCTAGCTTGTAGATGCGCCTCATCAGCAGTTGCACAACTAACTCCCATTAAGGTTTTTCCATACATCCTATATCATTGTTAAAGATAAATAGTTCTTAAATGTGTTTGGGCTACACTCGCCCACACTAGCACACCCGGTGGAACAATCAGTTTTGTGCCACAAAATTATTGAGACTCGAACCCACTCATTTATCCGTCCAGTACAATGGTCCACTGAGACTGAACTAGTTGGAATTAATTCATGATACACATCATAATCTTCAAGCTGAACTCCCATAAACTGCTCTTCATCCTGGTCTTCTACTTGATCTTCAAACTGTTTTTGTTCATCCTGTACATGTTTCTTTGGATCAATAGTGGTCATATCCTCATCTTTATTTTGCACTACATTGGATATATCCTCCGAATTTTTATTAAACATCAATGTATCCAAGTTTCCACGAGTCAAATCATTAACCACTTTAAAAGCTTGAAGTATTTCTTCTAGTTATACAACTCCTCTTGAAAGTCTTTCTTCAGCTCGACCCGACCGCTACTTTAATTACTTGGCACTAGTGCTATATCTTCAGGTACCTGTACAGACAAAAGCTTAGAAAACATTTCTGCCGAATTAGTACCCTGAAGTGTTACTGAGGTCGCCTGGGACTGTTGCTAGAACTGCAATAGTTGTTGATGTAATTCTTGAATCTACTTCTCCTGTTCCTGAACCTTATCCTTCAAGATATTTGTTGTATATTCCTCAGAAGCAAAAGCTTCATAAGGCCTCTGAGCCAAAATAAACAGCCTCTCTTTTAAATTATCCCACACACCCTGAGATATAACTACCAACTCATTTTTAAGATTGTCCACAGCATCCGCTGCTACAAATACCCCATCCAACTCTGTCTCTTTTGAAATGTCTTTTAGTTGCTGCTCCAAATTCTGCAATGCCTCTAGTCTTGCTTGCAACCATAAGTTATTGGTTTGCAATTCTGTATTGCGTTTAGACACTTCCTCCAAAACAGTAAAAAACTAATCTTGCATCTCCTTTAGCCATTTAGTCACAATAGGAAGACATGCCTGCTGTTTTTCTATCTGTTGCATGAGCTTCTGTTGGTCACTTTCCTTCTGCTCTTTATACACCTGAAAAATTTTCTGTAACTGTGCCAAATCTTGTTTGATCTTTTGCATCTCAGTGCTTTCCTGAACCTGTTGCAACAATTTACGATTTTCTTCTTGCAGATCAAAAATATTAGTAGCAGCTTGACGCTGAGCTGCCTGCATCTGATTCCCAAAACTACGTACAATCTGCATGGTTGAATTGCTCAAATGAAATACCAGACACCGAATTCTTACTAACGAGCAATGTATCCATTGCATCCACACCCTCCACGCTCTGGTCTTGAGACATGGCTAGTGTTTTCTTTCAATCCATCATAGCTCCCTTTCTTACCAAAATCTTTGACTTCGTAACAGGTTGATCTTTATGTAGTAGCTTCTCCTTGCTCACAATAGGTGTATTCCATAAAGTTGAAGACAGTGATTTACCAGACACCATCTCTACTAATTGCTGATAAGTGTATCTGGCTTGCACCAAATCATCAATTGTATTATTGATAATCTCATCTGCATCACCAAATAACCGCTTGTCCTTCTCCTTGCAAGATAGAGTTTTTTCCTTTTTAGGAGTAACATGACTGAATAAGGTTGTGACATAAGAAGCGATTCTCGAAAATTGATTCGGAGTGCGAACTTGCTTTCTGAAAATTTCCTGCAACAGCTTTGTGCACAACAGTGTAGACCACGACACCTTCTCCCCTTGCTCTGCTGCCGCCAGATAAGCGTAATTTTCCTTTGCCATATAGTCATTGTGAACCAACAGAACCACTCTCTCTACGAACCAGACTAACTGTTGTTTCCTGACAGGATCCCGTACTTTGCTGATCATATAGGAATTCTTAGAACACCCTCTTGCTGCGTCGCACAGGTGCTACTTTCGATTTTGGGGCTATCTGTTCAGTTGCCGCGGCCGATAGCAGATCAAGCTCTGGACACGACCTCGGGAGCTCTCCGTCGTTATGAAGATCCACACTCACAATGGACATTCTCCAAGAACAACTGGCTTGAACACAACTTCAAACAGAAGTCAGAGCAAACTGATACTGGCAGGGATAAAAATAGCTAAGCCTCACACACGTTAACTCAAACTGAAGAGAATTTTTATAATGATGAGATGTTACCAACCGTAATCGGACTAGACAAACCAACCATGCCGAACATCGCATCAGCCTCCCGCCTTGGGCATAGAGAATCATCACCGACATGCGTGAAACGTCACCAATAGTACGGACAGTACTACTAACGCATTCGGAAAAGTGTTGGAGCATGATATGGTTTCAACCGATACCCATTGACTGGTTTCGGAATTGCATTCCCATACATATCCTCCAATTTGAATGTTCCCTCTCCTAAGACCTCAACAATCTTGTAGGGACCATTATATCTCAACTTTAGTTTACCAAGACGAGGGCCCAGTTTAGAATTAAACATCAATACCAGATCCGCCTTCCGGAATACCTTAAATTTGATATTCCTATTGACCCATGCTTGTCTCCGCTTCTGGATCACATCTGAAATGTATGAGCTAACAACCCAATCTTCTTCCAACTTCAACAACTGTTGGATCCTATGAGAAACGGACTCATCTCGAGACAACCTGCATTCAGCCGTCGAAGACTTGGTACAATGAACTCCATTGAAACCACAGCTTCACACCCATATACCAGACAAACGGTGTCATTCCAGTAGTCACCTTGTATGCTGTCTGATATGCCCATAATGCCGAGTGTAACTTCTGGTCCCAATCAGTACTATTCTCTGAAACTGTTCTCCTGAAGATTTTCTTAAATGTCTTATTTGAATTTCAGCCTAACCATTAGCTTGTGGATAATAAGTAGTGGACTTCTTATGCACAATCATATGTAAACTTGTTAGCTTTTTCATTACTTTGTTCAGAAAATGAACTCCTTGATCCGAAACTATCTCAATTGGACACCCAAATCTAGTCATGATATTATAATATAGAAACTTAGCTGTGCTTGCAGCTGTATTATTCCTCAATGCAATTGCTTCCACCCACTTTGCACAGTAATTTGTAGCCACTAGGATATACTTGTTCCCAGTATACTTGGCAGGTGGTTTGATAGAACCCATAAAGTCAAGTCTCCATTTCTGGAAAGGACCTAGAGGTAGCACGGGTTGGCATGGCATGGATTGATTCTATATCTTTGTTAAACCACTGGGACAGCATCTTTTTTCAAGTTAATTCTATGTTGGCAAAAAGATGGACCAACTTCTTTCATGTCCATGTAATGCCAAGCAAACACATCCTTGAATTCCAATAACAATTTATGCAAAGCTTCAAAAAAAGTTGCATCTAACAAAGCACTAACATGTACCAACTTTGGATCTTGTTATGTTCCAAGGTTCATCTTAGTGAAATCATCCTCCTGGACTCTAGCACACTTCCTTAAGTGATCCTCAAATGCTGTTTCAGCTTCAATGATTGCTTGAATGTCGGTTTTAACATAAACTTCTTCCTTCTCCTCATCAACATCCCATTGGTCTACATAAACTCCATCTGACTTCTTTTCTTTGCCTTCTTCTTGAGCTTCCTTCGGACTGAGACTATCCGAAATCGGAACTACGGACATCTCCATTGTTGGAAGACTGCACCTTGAAAGACTCTTGTACTGATCAAGAATACTCAGTACATCCACTTCAAAAATTGGGACAAGAGATGGATTTCTTTTCAAAAACCATTTCTCCTCATCATCCTCCACTTCAGCCACCATGTTAATGCCTTCAGCTGCCAAGGGCTGAACCCTTTTCGGTACATTCCTTGTTGGAACCATTGCCATCTTAAATTTCTTCTTTCCTTTTCTGATAGTCACCCTATCAGCCCCCCAATCCTGCTTGATCTTGGCTACCCGAAACCACGGCCTACCAATAGCATCGAATAAGACTGCTCATCTCCCTCCAATCTTAGGACCACAAAACTGACCATAAACGTCAATCCGCAAACTCCAATCTGCTGATTCCGCAGAATTCCCAGAGGCTGGACCCTTCTTTGGTCCGCCATCTTCACCTGAAAAGGGGCTGGTTCTAATTCATTGAGGCAGAATTTCCTGTAAAGGTCTTCAGACAAGATTTTCACACCCGATCCACCATCTAGCAGGACTTCTGATATCATCTGTGACTTATATTCCACCTGAATAAGTGGTACAATATAATCCACATCCTCTATCTGTGCTGCATTCACAGCTGGGTCAACTTCAAAAGACTCTCCCTCTTCCTTTTTCGCCTTATCCGTTAGGCTCCCCATGTCAACTGACAACTTAGCCAACAACTGCGTTTCAAATTCTAATACCAAATTAAGAAGCTGATCCAATGTGATATTAATCTTCGCCTTGAGCAAGCTGTGAAACAATTCTTCTTGTTCCCCTGTCACCTCCTTTTCTAATTCCTTAAGCACGCCAATCCTCTGCTGAGCCTCTTTGCAAGCCCCTTTCTTTTTCAGAATGTCTACTTTCTAGCTTTCATCTTGCCTATCACATACCTC
Organism: Dipteris shenzhenensis; assembly: GCF_047967505.1. Classification (NCBI taxonomy): domain Eukaryota; kingdom Viridiplantae; phylum Streptophyta; class Polypodiopsida; order Gleicheniales; family Dipteridaceae; genus Dipteris; species Dipteris shenzhenensis. The sequence goes on from NC_141612.1 coordinate 23,017,278, forward strand.
AAGTTGTGCTATGCTCCCTTTACTGTCAACCTGATCTTCCTTTGGTTCCACCTCAATCACTGCTGGATTTGCACATTGAGGTTGTACTTTGTTCTCTGCTAGTTGTACTGATTCACCCATTGATAGAAGTGATTGGTTGTTTCTTATTGTGATGGTAACCAAGTAGGATTTATTTATGCCATTGATAGAAGTAATTGGTTGTTTCTTATTGTGATGGTAAGCTTCAAATTTGTGTTGATTATAGGAAACTGCTCAGAGCTCAAATAGTAGCAAATTCGTTTCCTATTCCATTCACAAATGAAATCCTAGAACAAGTAGTAGGTCACGAAATAAACTCATTTATGGGTGGGTACAGTGGCTATAATCAAATAGCTTTTACACACCTAAAGATTAATCCAAGATGATATTCACAATAGAATAGGCCGTGTATGTTATCAGGTGATGCCATTTGGATTATTAAATGCGCCATCAACTTTTCACATATTTATGGTTGACACTTTCTGGGATTATTGATTGTTTCCCTAATTTTGATATGATGGTCTTCTCATCTGGTTAGCATTCTCATTTACCCCTACTTGATTGGCTGCAAGAGGTTGTACTGCTGCTACAGCAGCTTGCATGTGAGGAGGCAACCGCCCCCTATAATTCGGATTGTACCAGCAATTGGCATTGTCATGATTTCGTTTGAGGCAAAACTCACATTGAGCTTTCTCAGATGAACCGGCTTCTGATAGTCCCATACTTTTCAAATGCTTTTGTATATTTTTCTCTAGCTTTTCATCCCCTGAGAAAGCTTTTGCCTTTTTCTTTGACTTGGAGCTCCCCTTGGACTTTCCCTTCTTGGATTCCTTTTTCCTTTTTCTCTTGGACTTCATGTCCTCATCAGCTGAAGCATCCGAATCATCTTCCTCAAACTCGGATTTTGCATCATCATCCTCACTCTTGGTGCTAGAGTCTTCGTCCGAATATGTGTCCGAACTGAATCCTCTGCCTCCTTTTTTCCTTTTTTTGATTTGCTTTTGGTCATACCAAATCTCCGTTCTGCACGTTGTGCCGCTGCGACCATGTTGTCGAAGTCGTTGGGCTCCTGCCAACGTGTCCCTTCCCGCCACAGCACTCCTCAATTCCTTTTTTAACCCTTTGCAGAAGTAATCCCCCAATTGTTCCTCAGTCGGTCTCTACACGGTGGCTAGCCTCTGGTTCAGATTTCGAAACTTCTGGGCATAGTCTTCTACCAACAAATCGTTCTGTTTCAAAGTCGAAGTTTCTTGAGGATTGCTTTTGGTGTTTTCTCTTGTCGGAATCTTGACAGAAAAGCTTGTTTCAAAGCATCATAGTCTGGAAAGTGATTCATACCATACTAAATGAACCAACTCATGGCCTTGCCTACCAAGGTTGCTGCCAATTGTTCCTTCTTGACCGCATCGCCAAGCTGACCTTCGAAACCACTTGCTACCCATCGGATCTCAAATTGCCCAATGTGACTATCAGGGTCTTCTTTTGTCTTGCCACTGAATTTAGCAGAGCGGACTCTGGGGTTCTGCATATTGACTGTAGGATTGATTGGAACTACTGGTTTTGCTCTCCTTGGGCGGGGTTTGCTCGAGAGTGGATCAAACAATTGCCTTTGCACTCCTACATACAGCCCAACTGCTATGTGGTACCCAAAAGTTTCCCGAATGAAGGTTTCTGATGGAGACCATGTGAGATTTTCTACATTAACTGCATCTTGGTATTCTGAACTTCCTCTTGAACTCGTGAAGGGATCCTCACCGGACGCTGTGTTACCAGGAACCCAACCTTCATCTTCCAAACTCGGAGCGGTTTCATCCAATTCTAGCTGGATTACGGATGGTTCTCCTATCTCTCCCTGCGTACCAACCGTCTCACCAGGTCCTCCTCATTTGCATCGAGACGACCCCTTGCTCGGGCCCTTGTAAAGTAGAGACGACTGATACGCCGAGGAGATGACTCTGTTTCCTCCGTGTCTGACATCCGCTACTCTCCACGAACATTCTGTAAGATTGCTCGACTCTTTCTCTCTTCGGTCTTCAGGTTGAATTATCTATGCCTGTCACGGATTAATTCCCGCGCATTGTTGATAATCTCCTGAAGTGCTTCACAATTCCCACCGTTCACAATTGTTTGTTGGAGATTCCTTAGCGATTGGAGAGCATGGTAGAGAATATTGATTTCTCCCTGCAACCGTTGGAGGTTCTCGTTTCACAGACTAGACTCTGTGTGTGCTCGTTCTACCACATGCGCTCCGCTTCACAGCATTTGCACGAAGGAGCATATGCTCTCTCTTCTCATGCTTGCAATTGAAAAATGGCTAATTGATTTGCAGCGTCGGATTGCTTGGAGGCGCAGATTGTGTTGACTTAATCTCATTGATCATTAGCTGTTTTAGGATTCGATTTACTCGTTCTGATTGTCCATCCCCTTGCGGGTAGAACACCTGCGGCTTCGACATGTTGACTAGGGGCCTTAGTTAATATCAAAAGGTACCTATGATTTCATGTGCAATAAGTGCAACTCCTGGTGCTATTAGAGTGGTTTTGATTTCTAATCGCGATTTTGCAAATAAATTGGACATTTTGACCGAATGCGGCAAAGACCTATGGTTTCTTGGACATAGCTTCCGTACGTGGCCTTCTGGAAAGTGCATCAGTGACTACATTTTTCTTTCCAGCCACATATACAATCTGAAAATGAAAAATGAAAAGGAAGTTTGCCCATCTCATATGCTTCTTTGACAACTTTCTCTGAGTGAGAAAGTATCACAGCGATTGATGATCAATTTGCACATAAAAATCAGCACCCAAAAGATAGTGCTTCTACACAGTAAGAGCATGAATTACAGCTACCAACTCTTGCTCATATACATTCATGTTGTGTTCAGCATCTCAGAGCAGCCTGCTCTCATATGCAACCACTCTGCCTTCCTGCATAAGGACTCCACCAACACTATTGCTGCTTGCATCACATTGAAGAACAAGATCAAAACGTAGCTTTTCTTTCAGCTCATTAACTGTTGCAATTTCTTTCTTCCCCCAACGGAAAGGCACTGCCTTCTTCTGCAAAGCATGTAAGAGTGAAGGTATCTCAGCAAATAGCGAATGAAGTGCCTGTAGTATGAACACAAGCCAATAAAACTATGGACTTCATGTAGGTTCTTCAATGGAGGCCAATTCTTGATGGCCTCTATCTTGGCAGGGTCCATCCTCACTCCATCTCGTGAGATGATGTGTCCCAGGAAATGTATCTCTGGCATGAAGAACTCACTCTTCTTTGTGTTGACCAACAAGTTGTGTTTCCTGAGTTCTACAAATACAACTGCCAAGTGGTGCCTATGCTCCTCTTCATCTTTCAAGTGCACAATAATGCCATCAAAGAATGTACCCACAAACTTCCTGTGCTCTCTGAAAATGCGATCCATCATACGTTTTATTAAGAAAAACAAGAAGAGAGATATAGGAAGCAACCAGGAGGGAGCAAGAGTCTCCTCCACAATCAGCTCATAGCAGGAGCATTAGTCAAACCAAATGGCATGACAAGAAACTCATAAAGCCCAAAAGTGGTCCTGAAGGCACTCTTATGTACATCTTCGGGCCTGATTCGTATCTGATGGTAACCACTCTTCAAGTCAATGCGACTGAAGATGGCTGATCCCTCTAATCGATCCAAGATGTCATCAATGCGTGGAATAGGAAATTGATTCTTGATTGAGATCTTATTCAAAGCCCTATAGTCAATACACATTCTCCAAGATCCATCCTTCTTCTAGACAAGTAGGACAAGAGAACAATATGGAGAAGAGCTTGGCTGAATCTGCCCCTACTGTATTCACCTAACACATGATCTCCTTCTGCTGTGCCGCACTCACCCTGTATGGTGGTCGGTTAGGTGGAGAACTGCCGGGAATGATATCAATGGTATGATCTTCTGGCCTCTCAGGAGGTAACTCCTCTAGCAGTTCATTTAAAAAACAATCTTGAAACTGAAATAAAAACTCAGTTTGCTGTTTTTCCAGCTTGGAAAAGTTAGAGTTTTCCCAACTGATTCTTTTTCTTTGACAAAAATCAAATACGCTGAAAGATGCTTTTTCATTACAGAAGAAATCGCTGAAGTGGATACAACTGGGACTGATTCCCCTTTCGAGTTTACATCAATGACTTGAGTTTTACCCCTATAAGTCAAGGTAAGCTTCTTATCATGAGTATCTATGATAGCATGCACACGGTACATCCAAGGCATCCCCAGCAAAACATCGCACTCAGGTAAAGGCATCACATAGAAATCCTCATAGTCGCTTCCCTATGGTAGGAGTGACAGGGGTACTAAGGTCCGGATTAGCCATGTTGGCCTCACAAAGAGGACCAATCTCCTCTGGTCGAAGACCCAACTGGGCTGCGAGTTCAGGAGTTATAAAATTTGCTTTGGCTCCTGAGTCAAAGAAGTACAAGCAATGCTGATCCCGTAACTTGCCCCATGCTCTGCACATCTCTGTCTTCTTCTCATCATGCTCACCCCCGATTATGCCAGGTACGTGGCCATCACTTGGCTTGGGTTTCTTGCCTCTGGGGTCCTCTCTAGTGCCTTGATTAGAATCAGCCCGAGTTGCTGCAGGTTCTTTCCTCTTCTTGTTAGGACAATCTGCTGCCCTATGACCCGTCTCTTTGCAGAGAAAACACCTCCCTTCAGCAAACAACTTATTCCTCTCTTCAGGAGTGAGAGAAGAGGGCTGTTGTTTTCTCCTCTGTCTTGCCACAAACTTTGATTTAAGAGGGACTTTTCCAGCTTGCTGCTGTGGTTTCTTTGGCTCCTCCTTGAAGTTGCTTTTGAAACCTGAGACTGCCCTGCATGAGTGAGTAAGCTGTGTTGGCATTCTCTATCAACTGTGACATGCTGGAAATGTGTCTTGGTGCAATAGTCCCTCAACTCTTTGGGAAGACAACAACGATACTTCTCAGCTTGCTCTGAAATGGGGACTCTTCTGTAAGAGCTCACAGGTAGAAGCGCATCCCAAAACTTATTGTTGTAATCTTCTAGATTCCTACATTCCCTAGCATTCAAGTTATGCCACTGAGTCATGACATCCACTTCAAAAGTAGTGGTAAGCCATGCAACTGAGAATGCCTTTTTAAATTCAACCCACGTAGCGGGTGTTTGGCCCTGAAAGAGAAGGTTAGACCACCACTGCATGGCATTACCCTTAAGGAATGTGGCTGCCTTCCTGATTTTCGAGGACTCCCTGAAGTACCCTCCTGCAAAAGCCAAGTCAAATTGCTGCAAGAAAGTAAGAGCCTTCATTCTATCAGAATGAACGTTGAAGGTCTCAAACTTCACTGCTGCCCCCCCTTCCTTGTAATCCTTCATCTTGAGCCTGGGCTCCAACTGATCATAGCCAAGGGCCTGCAAATAAAGAGGCTGCTGTCCTTGGGGTCCTTCCGGATCTTGAAGAACACCCCCCACAGCTGGGTTTGGAGGCACATGTGGTACTGGCTGAGTGTGTGACATCATGAGGCTGCCTCCCTGCAATCCAGGCTGTATCCCCACATTAGCATACAAAGAATTTGGGGCTGGCTGTGAGGTCATGGCCTGAAATATGGATCCTCCTCCAAAGTGTGTAGGCTGAACCACATACTGTGGTTGGGCTTGCTGCCCTTGCTGCACATTCTGAGCATTGCTACCATGTTCATTCCCATTTGGTCCCTACCTCTGTGGCACTACAAGTGGCTGTACCATTGGTGTCGGTGGCTTTGATAGTGGCTGTACCACTGGTGTCAGTGGCTCTGGTAGTGGCTGTCCCACATGCATCTGTGGACCTTGAATGGGTTGTGTCTCTGCCCTCAGCATCAAAGCTGGATTATGCACAATCTCAGCAAGGCTCTGAGTGAGATGAGTCAAAACTTGCACACAAAAGCCATCTGTGTTTACATTATTGCCATAGCATTTGCCTGTACACTTGGATCAACACAAAATGCAACTGTACCCACAGCACTTGTGGAGCTAGCTGCCCCAATGCATCAACTTGAACATTTTGCCCTTCATGGGCTGCATCTTGCATTCTTATTCTGGGATATGCTCCCCTTATCTATGGCTCTGGCTTAGACTCTGAGTCTGCATCATAACCAAGCCTTATATGCTCCATATCCAAAAGCAATAGATGGCTGTACCAAAATCAGCAAATGCTTTCTCTACCCAAGCTGCCCAGGGACTCCTCTGGATGATTTGATGAGGATCCCAGCAATGGAACCACTGTAACCGGCCTTTGATCACAAACGGAAGTGTAACTGTCTCTACTATCTCACAAAACTGAAAATACAGCCAACTTGAAAGATTGCCTTTGTCCACAAACAAAACTCAGAGCATAAAACTTCACTGCATAGCATCATGGAACCATTCAAGACAAGGGAGGCTAGAATGCCCCTACTCAGAAGCATAAAGAGTGACCCTGTTGGCCCCAACACTTGGCACGCCTTGCGGTTAGCTCAAAATACAAAGGGACTCCCTTCAAGAGCTCACCCGCAAGTGCAACCCAGTACAATGCCCCTAACCCCAAGTTGGGCTAAACCCCCAACCCAACCCCAGGGGGTGAGGTTAAGCTAGGGGGTTCAATAGATAGCCAATTATGGATTGGCCAACCCTCTCCTCCAAGCCCCCCCCAAGTTGGGCTAAACCCCCAACCCAACCCCGGGGGGTGAGGTTAAGCTAGGGGGTTCAATAGATAGCCAATTATGGATTGGCCTACCCTCTCCTCCAAGTCCCCCTCAACTCCTTCAACCTCCATCAGGACTCGGTACTCTACAATTGCAGCCATGACACCCTCTCCATATGAACGGAATTACCAACAAGAAGGCTCAAAACGACCCATCCTTGGGCAACAAGATCAGATTTTTTATCTGCAGCAGGCAGTGAGAGAGCTACGATTGGAACTGGCAGAAGTAAAGGCTCGCCTTCACATTCTGGAAGGGTCTGGTGAGCAGGCAATAATTGATGAGGCTAAAATCTTGTAAGGATTCCCCCCCTACTCCCCAGCTAGTCTCTACAATCAAAGATCTTGTTCACATTGAAGTACAAATTGCTAAGAAGGAAGTGATTGTGGAAGTGGACACCAAAGCTGTTAGAAATGACCCAACAGAGGATACACGCAGCGGAAGACTTATAGTAATGCCCAGGAGCTCACACAGTATGCGGTGTGGGTGTGGAATCACAAACTTCTTTACTTACGTGCATTCAATAGATGTGCAGACTCATCAATAGACAATGAACCAACCAGATAGAGAAACCACCAAAATATATATTTCCATCCACAAATATGGACACAATACAAAAGAGACAGATCCAGAGTCCCACCAATGATGTGGTCCTCTGATCTTACCACAAGGTCCTTCTCCTTTCTGCTGGCTATCTCTAGACTCCAGTCCGCGTGCTCCACCTCGAGCTTCTGTAGACTTTCCGTCTAGATCCCTTCCACCTTGCTGTCTTTGCACCAGCCTAGGTGGGCAGCTCTTCCAGCTCTCAGTCTGCAGCTCCTTGTCACCTTCTTCACCTCCTGATATATAGGCCCAAGAGAGGGTTCCTTGGCTGCTCCAATCTGCTGGTTCCTGCTGCTGCAAGTGATGATCATCTCAGCAACCTTCTGCCCTAGAAGACAGTCTAGGTTCAGCCTCTACCTGGAGCTAAGTCTGCAGCACTCTTTAGGTCTCCTTCACCTCCTGGGAAAAGGCCCAAGGAAGCCCTATCTGCTGCTCCTGTCTGCTCCTCCAAAGCTGCTCTGCTGGATGAGAAATGAGGCCTGAAGCCTCTCCTTTTATAGTCCCTGAGGCCTGGCAAAAATACCGACCAGTCTGCCCTGACTGGGCTGACTGGTCACTGGACAGACCAGGTTGGCTGGCCCAACCGACCTGGTTGGCTCAGCCCAACCAGCCCTATATAAGGGCCCTTTGCTGGCCCTTTGTTCCATGCAGGGTCCAGCTCCTTTGCTGCTGTCCTGCCACCTGCCAGCCCTGCTTGCAAGCCATAGACCTGCCCATAGACCCCCACTATACTGCGCCTTGCTGCAGCCCTTTGCCGGCGCCTTGTCCTAGCCGTACCTCTTCCGTACACTGCCCTGCAGCAGCCCGTACAGATCCATACAGATTTGTACCCTGCTCCGTACACATGCTGATGTCAGAGCGCCTTTCATAGGGTCCTGCTGCACTCCACTGAGTGCCTCATGCCAGGCCTGATCCAAGACACTGTGTCCCCGCCATCTTCCTGCACATGAGCTGCTCCTGATGCAACCTTTCATCCTTGGGATACCCCACCAACCATGAATGCTCCAGATCTGCCCCAGATCCACACATCCAAGTAATCTCTCTTTGGGCACATCCTGCCCTAGGTCTCCCTCCCCCATGGTCTCCTCATTTGGGGGCTTACAGATGGGGAGGTGACCTTTCCAACACCCCCTCTCACCGACACATCCAGGCCCAATGCCAACACGTCAATGAAGATGCTCCAGTAACTCCCTAGTCGTAGTCCTCTGGAACTTTTCGATGTCGAAATCTTTTCCTGGCTTTTCATCCAGTGGCTCCTGCTCCACCAGGTCCGGTTCCGCTTCCGCACACCATCCTCGTACACAGGTCCATCTCTGGTAGCACCTCCTGGCACCACCCCCTTCCGTCACATTCCTGCCTTTGTATTCGAGCAACCCAACATCCACGATCTTCCAATCGTCCCCCTCATAATGAGTGAACAACCTGGAGTCTTCCAGGCACCATGCTCTAAGGGTCTGTTTGAACCCGTCCTTCCTTTGGCAAGGTGTGCAACAAAAGTACATCTCCAGATCACCTGGACTGCGAACTTTAAACGCACCTGACTGAACCTGAGTCACCCTCCTTCTCGCAAGGGCACAATCCTCCAGTTGTGGAAGTTGATTCCCTAGAGCTTCTGAATCAGGGTCGTCCTTCAGCAAGGTCCCTGCCTTCAGGCTCCCACACCTGTGAGCCTCCTACTTGGACTCTGATACCATGTTAGAAATGACCCAACAGAGGGTACACGCAGCGGAAGACTTATAGTAATGCCCAGGAGCTCACACAGTGTGCGGTGTGGGTGTGGAATCACAAACTTCTTTACTTATGTGCATTCAATAGATGTGCAGACTCATCAGTAGACAATGAACCAACCAGATAGAGAAACCACCAAAATATATATTTCCGTCCACAAACATGGACACAATACAAAAGAGACAGATCTAGAGTCCCACCAATGATGTGGTCCTCTGATCTTACCACAAGGTCCTTCTCCTATCTGCTGGCTATCTCTAGACTCTAGTCCGCGTGCTCCACCTCGAGCTTCTGTAGACTTTCCGTCTAGATCCCTTCCACCTTGCTGTCTTTGCACCAGCCTAGGTGGGCAGCTCTTCCAGCTCTCAGTCTGCAGCTCCTTGTCACCTTCTTCACCTCCTGATATATAGGCCCAAGAGAGGGTTCCTTGGCTGCTCCAATCTGCTGGTTCCTGCTGCTGCAAGTGATGATGATCTCAGCAACCTTCTGCCCTAGAAGACAGTCTAGGTTCAGCCTCTCCCTGGAGCTAAGTCTGCAGCACTCTTTAGGTCTCCTTCACCTCCTGGGAAAAGGCCCAAGGAAGCCCTATCTGCTGCTCCTGTCTGCTCCTCCAAAGCTGCTCTGCTGGATGAGAAATGAGGCCTGAAGCCTCTCCTTTTATAGTCCCTGAGGCCTGGCAAAAATACCGACCAGTCTGCCCTGACTGGGCCGACTGGTCACTGGACAGACCAGGTTGGCTGGCCCAACCGACCTGGTTGGCTCAGCCCAACCAGCCCTATATAAGGGCCCTTTGCTGGCCCTTTGTTCCATGCAGGGTCCAGCTCCTTTGCTGCTGTCCTGCCACCTGCCAGCCCTGCTTGCAAGCCATAGACCTGCCCATAGACCCCCACTATACTGCGCCTTGCTGCAGCCCTTTGCCGGCGCCTTGTCCTAGCCGTACCTCTTCCATACACTGCCCTGCAGCAGCCCGTACAGATCCATACAGATTTGTACCCTGCTCCGTACACATGCTGATGTCAGAGCACCTTTCATAGGGTCCTGCTGCACTCCACTGAGTGCCTCATGCCAGGCCTGATCCAAGACATTGTGTCCCCGCCATCTTCCTGCACATGAGCTGCTCCTGATGCAACCTTTCATCCTTGGGATACCCCACCAACCATGAATGCTCCAGATCTGCCCCAGATCCACACATCCAAGTAATCTCTCTTTGGGCACATCCTGCCCTAGGTCTCCCTCCCCCATGGTCTCCTCATTTGGGGGCTTACAGATGGGGAGGTGACCTTTCCAACACCCCCTCTCACCGACACATCCAGGCCCAATGCCAACACGTCAATGAAGATGCTCCAGTAACTCCCTAGTCGTAGTCCTCTGGAACTTTTCGATGTCGAAATCTTTTCCTGGCTTTTCATCCAGTGGCTCCTGCTCCACCAGGTCCGGTTCCGCTTCCGCACACCATCCTCGTACACAGGTCCATCTCTGGTAGCACCTCCTGGCACCACCCCCTTCCGTCACATTCCTGCCTTTGTATTCGAGCAACCCAACATCCACGATCATCCAATCGTCCCCCTCATAATGAGTGAACAACCTGGAGTCTTCCAGGCACCATGCTCTAAGGGTCTGTTTGAACCCGTCCTTCCTTTGGCAAGGTGTGCAACAAAAGTACATCTCCAGATCACCTGGACTGCGAACTTTAAACGCACCTGACTGAACCTGAGTCACCCTCCTTCTCGCAAGGGCACAATCCTCCAGTTGTGGAAGTCGATTCCCTAGAGCTTCTGAATCAGGGTCGTCCTTCAGCAAGGTCCCTGCCTTCAGGCTCCCACACCTGTGAGCCTCCTACTTGGACTCTGATACCATGTTAGAAATGACCCAACAGAGGGTACACGCAGCGGAAGACTTATAGTAATGCCCAGGAGCTCACACAGTGTGCGGTGTGGGTGTGGAATCACAAACTTCTTTACTTATGTGCATTCAATAGATGTGCAGACTCATCAGTAGACAATGAACCAACCAGATAGAGAAACCACCAAAATATATATTTCCGTCCACAAACATGGACACAATACAAAAGAGACAGATCCAGAGTCCCACCAATGATGTGGTCCTCTGATCTTACCACAAGGTCCTTCTCCTATCTGCTGGCTATCTCTAGACTCTAGTCCGCGTGCTCTACCTCGAGCTTCTGTAGACTTTCCGTCTAGATCCCTTCCACATTGCTGTCTTTGCACCAGCCTAGGTGGGCAGCTCTTCCAGCTCTCAGTCTGCAGCTCCTTGTCACCTTCTTCACCTCCTGATATATAGGCCCAAGAGAGGGTTCCTTGGCTGCTCCAATCTGCTGGTTCCTGCTGCTGCAAGTGATGATGATCTCAGCAACCTTCTGCCCTAGAAGACAATCTAGGTTCAGCCTCTCCCTGGAGCTAAGTCTGCAGCACTCTTTAGGTCTCCTTCACCTCCTGGGAAAAGGCCCAAGGAAGCCCTATCTGCTGCTCCTGTCTGCTCCTCCAAAGCTGCTCTGCTGGATGAGAAATGAGGCCTGAAGCCTCTCCTTTTATAGTCCCTGAGGCCTGGCAAAAATACCGACCAGTCTGCCCTGACTGGGCCGACTGGTCACTGGACAGACCAGGTTGGCTGGCCCAACCGACCTGGTTGGCTCAGCCCAACCAGCCCTATATAAGGGCCCTTTGCTGGCCCTTTGTTCCATGCAGGGTCCAGCTCCTTTGCTGCTGTCCTGCCACCTGCCAGCCCTGCTTGCAAGCCATAGACCTGCCCATAGACCCCCACTATACTGCGCCTTGCTGCAGCCCTTTGCCGGCGCCTTGTCCTAGCCGTACCTCTTCCGTACACTGCCCTGCAGCAGCCCGTACAGATCCATACAGATTTGTACCCTGCTCCGTACACATGCTGATGTCAGAGCGCCTTTCATAGGGTCCTGCTGCACTCCACTGAGTGCCTCATGCCAGGCCTGATCCAAGACACTGTGTCCCCGCCATCTTCCTGCACATGAGCTGCTCCTGATGCAACCTTTCATCCTTGGGATACCCCACCAACCATGAATGCTCCAAATCTGCCCCAGATCCACACATCCAAGTAATCTCTCTTTGGGCACATCCTGCCCTAGGTCTCCCTCCCCCATGGTCTCCTCATTTGGGGGCTTACAGATGGGGAGGTGACCTTTCCAACACCCCCTCTCACCGACACATCCAGGCCCAATGCCAACACGTCAATGAAGATGCTCCAGTAACTCCCTAGTCGTAGTCCTCTGGAACTTTTCGATGTCGAAATCTTTTCCTGGCTTTTCATCCAGTGGCTCCTGCTCCACCAGGTCCGGTTCCGCTTCCGCACACCATCCTCGTACACAGGTCCATCTCTGGTAGCACCTCCTGGCACCACCCCCTTCCGTCACATTCCTGCCTTTGTATTCGAGCAACCCAACATCCACGATCTTCCAATCGTCCCCCTCATAATGAGTGAACAACCTGGAGTCTTCCAGGCACCATGCTCTAAGGGTCTGTTTGAACCCGTCCTTCCTTTGGCAAGGTGTGCAACAAAAGTACATCTCCAGATCACCTGGACTGCGAACTTTAAACGCACCTGACTGAACCTGAGTCACCCTCCTTCTTGCAAGGGCACAATCCTCCAGTTGTGGAAGTCGATTCCCTAGAGCTTCTGAATCAGGGTCGTCCTTCAGCAAGGTCCCTGCCTTCAGGCTCCCACACCTGTGAGCCTCCTACTTGGACTCTGATACCATGTTAGAAATGACCCAACAGAGGGTACACGCAGCGGAAGACTTATAGTAATGCCCAGGAGCTCACACAGTGTGCGGTGTGGGTGTGGAATCACAAACTTCTTTACTTATGTGCATTCAATAGATGTGCAGACTCATCAGTAGACAATGAACCAACCAGATAGAGAAACCACCAAAATATATATTTCCGTCCACAAACATGGACACAATACAAAAGAGACAGATCCAGAGTCCCACCAATGATGTGGTCCTCTGATCTTACCACAAGGTCCTTCTCCTATCTGCTGGCTATCTCTAGACTCTAGTCCGCGTGCTCCACCTCGAGCTTCTGTAGACTTTCCGTCTAGATCCCTTCCACCTTGCTGTCTTTGCACCAGCCTAGGTGGGCAGCTCTTCCAGCTCTCAGTCTGCAGCTCCTTGTCACCTTCTTCACCTCCTGATATATAGGCCCAAGAGAGGGTTCCTTGGCTGCTCCAATCTGCTGGTTCCTGCTGCTGCAAGTGATGATGATCTCAGCAACCTTCTGCCCTAGAAGACAGTCTAGGTTCAGCCTCTCCCTGGAGCTAAGTCTGCAGCACTCTTTAGGTCTCCTTCACCTCCTGGGAAAAGGCCCAAGGAAGCCCTATCTGCTGCTCCTGTCTGCTCCTCCAAAGTTGCTCTGCTGGATGAGAAATGAGGCCTGAAGCCTCTCCTTTTATAGTCCCTGAGGCCTGGCAAAAATACCGACCAGTCTGCCCTGACTGGGCTGACTGGTCACTGGACAGACCAGGTTGGCTGGCCCAACCGACCTGGTTGGCTCAGCCCAACCAGCCCTATATAAGGGCCCTTTGCTGGCCCTTTGTTCCATGCAGGGTCCAGCTCCTTTGCTGCTGTCCTGCCACCTGCCAGCCCTGCTTGCAAGCCATAGACCTGCCCATAGACCCCCACTATACTGCGCCTTGCTGCAGCCCTTTGCCGGCGCCTTGTCCTAGCCGTACCTCTTCCGTACACTGCCCTGCAGCAGCCCGTACAGATCCATACAGATTTGTACCCTGCTCCGTACACATGCTGATGTCAGAGCGCCTTTCATAGGGTCCTGCTGCACTCCACTGAGTGCCTCATGCCAGGCCTAATCCAAGACACTGTGTCCCCACCATCTTCCTGCACATGAGCTGCTCCTGATGCAACCTTTCATCCTTGGGATACCCCACCAACCATGAATGCTCTAGATCTGTCCCAGATCCACACATCCAGGTAATCTCTCTTTGGGCACATCCTGCCCTAGGTCTCCCTCCCACATGCTCTCCTCATTTGGGGGCTTACAGATGGGGAGGTGACCTTTCCAACAAAAGCAAGTAAATCTGATATTCAAGCAGAGATTAAAGAACACGAAGCTAGATGTGATAATGCACTGAAGATCAGAAAAGGGGGACTCCCAGAAGATTGGTACAAAGAGGAGGACACATATAGTAAAATATTGACAACTAGAATGCTTGGCCGACTGCTAAAAATATTGTAAACAGCTAATCATAGGCCTGTTGATCTAATGGCTTAGAATGTGCCACATGGCTTCGTAGGATTTTAGAGTTTCATAAAATGCTCTGGTGTTGGCCAAGTAAAGATCAAGGAAAGCTTGCCCAACATTGAATGGGTGGATGATGATGAGCAAGATGATGACGACTCCAGCCAGCTTCTATTATGCACTATAAAGGTCATGCAATCCTTACACTGAAGTCAAAAGATATGCGGATCAAGCTTCTTTGACAATCTTACAAGTTGAAGGGTACCAAAGTATGGATAGCAGAGGAGCTTACACAAGCTGAACTCAAGAATAAGGCAACTTAATTAGCTAAAGTCAAGGCTGCTAGAAAGGATGGAAAATGGGCAGTTTACCGTGAAGGCATAGCCCTAATCAGAGAGTTTAAATCAAAACCAAAAGACTCTCAGTCTTAAACTCATATGGCTGTTTACTCTTTCAGACTATTATGTAGGTACTCTAATGGGGGTTGCGTTTGCACTCCTTGGGAGCCGCCATGTGCTCTCCCTAAAGCAGATGTACTAGAGGGTTTCTTGCTGTCCCATAGACCTTTTGGTCTCCAGTGGACGTTAAAAGACTCTCTCTCTCTCTCTCTCTCTCTCTCTCTCTCTCTCTCTCTCTCTCTCTCTCTCGTTTAGGGTTTAAGGTGGGGTTTATAGTTTATGAGAGAGTCTCAGGTAGGGTTTTGAACACGCACAAGGTGGACAGAGGATCATGAGCACCATTGAGGTCAAACAACGTTGTCCATTATCACCAACCTTGTTTGGCCTCTACATCGAGGAGCTTGAGAGTTTTATTGGGACCCTTGGAGGGGCTGGTTGCCCTCTAGCCGGATCTTTGCTCCAAATTATCCTTTATGCAGACGACGTGGTCTTACTATCTTCCTCAGCTAAGGATTTCCAATGACATTTAGATGCAATCCATACCTAATCCATACCTTCTGTAAGACATATGACTTGAAGGTTAACCTTGGTAAAATCAAGGTCATAATCTTCAACATGTCCTAGGCAGCCATGCACAGAGAGCACTTTACCTTGGATGGGTTACATGTGGAGGTGGTTGCATCCTACACATACCTAGGGATCCTATCAATCTTTACGATGCGACCAACGTTACATGCTCGATTGAGCAGGGAGTACGCTGCACTACCCAAACTCAAGCGACAATGCTTTCATTCTCAACTTCAGGACCGTCAGACCAAGACTCTTCTATTTGACTCTTTGGTCCAACCAACAGGTATGGAGTTGTGTGGTCAAAATTGTAAGATAAGGGTGTGGCTCACATAGCTGAAAAGTAGTGGATATACTGCTTGTATCTTGTATCTCCGGGTTTCAGCAAAGGGCTTCATCGACCCACCAAGGTACACCTGGATCCACCTCCCCCACTGCTTGAAGATAGCGTAGGGCAGTTCTGAGTCTCGCCACACCGTCTCCATATTGACAGTGGTTGGGTAGAGGGCATACCTAGAGAGGGCTGCATCTGCACTTTATGTGAGTCCCAGGAGATCGAGTCAGAGGAGCATTTTGCTTTTAGATGCCCTATGTACTACAAGATGAAAGGTCTCACTATCATTGCCTTTTTAGAGATGGTCTTGGATCCCTATCAAGATTCATGTCCTACCCAGACCAAAGATGCCTGGTGGCCTTCATCCATGAGGCTGTCCGACATAGGGAGCTGTTGCTCAGAGCACATAGGGGTGATCAGGACCCATAGCTAGACCCCACTCAGAGTATGATCACTGAGTTTTCCCAGCTAGACAGCAGAACCCACAAAGATGGCAACTTCAAGGACCCGAACCAGAGCAAGAGACACGCCAGACTCATTGGCACATTGAGACACATCACATTAGGGGACCTTCCCTCCACGTTCATCAAACCGGAGGCCAGATCCACAGGAGTGACAGTGGCACTTGTTCGTCATACGGCCATAGCCAGGAGATCAAAGTGGACCACACACGTCCACAATCGCCAGTGACCTATCACAAGTTATATGCCACCACATCAGCCTCGCACACAAACGCCCCCTCCCAGAGTTGATGCCCCCACTAGCTTCCACTTCGTGGTCCAAGAGCTCTCTCTCTATGTATCAACACCATTATGTTTAGGATTTTGTTTTTTCCTTTGTATTCGCCATGGCCGCTTAGTGGCTCCACCCCTCAGCCCATTGTACCAGTTTCTTTCAGTCTCATAGACCCTTGGTCTTCCGAAGACTTTTAATAAACTTTCTTTCTTTCTTTCTTTCTTTCTGTCTCTATCCACTCCTTTTCTTCAGTTCTCACTCCTCCCCCCTTCCTCTCTCTCACTTCTAATAATTATGTCCTCTTCTCATAATCCACCCTACCCCTTTATTACACAAACACCACCAATGTTAGTATACAAACAGAGGGATACACACACTATAGGCTAGTGCGTCACCACCAATTGTAGATCCTAGCAAGGATCACGCTCGAGCTAGAGGTCAAACTAACACCAGACCAGTGATCTCCCAAGTAAAGACTGTGTGTCCCATACCACATAGCCCTATCAACGCATTGATGTTGTTAGGGAATCATAGGCCTAGACGGTCTTCTTCCTAGCTGGTATTCTTAGGAGGCCCCACTCCCAAGAGCCACGTTATGTCTAGACGGGGTAAGATCCACCAGATGCCCAATGATTGCTCTCTTGTTGAGCTCCTACAGCCATTTGAGCTCCTCCTCTAGCTAGAACCAGAGGATCAACTACTCTCCTTCTTCAACAACACAGTCAAGAATATTGCTTTTGGAGACAACTCTGGAGATCATACCATGAGAGAAGTTTCCATGTTCTTTTGGCTCTTCAAGCACAGTGGATTCGATCAACACCTACAAACATGCCTTTGGTACAAATCCCAAATGCCCACAATGCTGCTTCATGGAATAAATTCAGCATGTAGTTAGCGCTTAAAAAAGAGGCGAAGAGGTTTTGGCAAGTCATGCTTGGCAAGGTGAGAAGAGGTACTTGCTACATCACTGGGGATTTGTGGGTTGGCTCACACAATTACAAAATGTGGTAATTTATTCCACGCAAAACAAATCATGCAAGACGTGGGAGAGTAAGAACTCCATCCTTGACCTCTACAATATGACAGAAAAGCCAAGGGGGTGGTCTATAGTGCCACAACATCCCAAGTAGTGTCAAATGAAAACAAGGGAACAATCCCAAGATCTCGACATCTCATACAAAGAGAAGGTCTACCCATCTACTGTACCCAAGAGCCCACTAGACACCCTTGTGAATGGTAATCCAAAGAAAGTATGAAACTGCCTTAGCTCTAATGATCCCCCAAAAGTGAGTCTAGAACCTTGCCCAAGAGCTACTCAGTAATCCTTTGGAGACATGCAGAACATAGCCCACAAGCTGCTTTACATAGAATGTTAATCAGTTACTGAAGACATTGAATAGCAAAGATCCTTAGGTTATGTTTAGTCTCCTTTGACTTTCACATCTAGATGGGCTTCTTACTTGCCACTTGCATAATACTGCAGTTTTCTCAAGGATAGATAATACATCCATTGAAATTTATGAAATATTATCATTTTGTCATAAAATTCACATCTTACCCTTGACTTCCAAAGTTGCAGATGTCGTATTCACCAATTTCTGTAAGCATTCAGCTGCACTTTCAACATTTGACCTGAAAAGCATGTCGTGTGTGTTCATGATTCCACATTGTGCACAGCCTACATATACCTACATAGCTTCCAAAAAGTGTGTTGGAGACATAAATCTAGGATGAGCTGAGAACCAGTTAAGTGCTTTAAGGTATGTCTACATAATGATGTCATGTCCACATAAGATGCTTGAACTAAAGATTGAATACAAGTACTTTGGCACTTTCTTGCACTCATGCTAGAGCAAGGAATATAAATGACAAAACCAAAAGTGCACTCAAGAAGATTCTGCACAATACAGCTCCGAAATGGGGAAAGCTCTGACACGTCACACATGTGGATCTCTCTCTCTCTCTCTCTCTCTCTCTCAGTTCAATGAGCAGGAAATTGAGAGGGTAAACACATTCAAATACTTGGGAATAGATGTGCCAGCAAATCATAGATGGAATGATTGTGTCCATAGAAGGATAGATGCTGGGTGGGGAAAGTATTATCATTTTGAAAATGACTGCAGAAATAGTGACACTAAGAGATGGAGCATCAAACGGATTCTATTTGATGCATATGTGGTGCAAACAGTGCTATATGCAGTAGAAGTATGGGGAGGAAGCATCTCAGCATCAAAATGGAATGATATTGAAAAAATACAGAAATCATTTCTAAGACGGCATCTAGGAGTCAAAATTACTACACCGTACTCAATCATGCTTATTGAGACTGGTACAAGGCCCATTGAACTGAGAGCACTACGAAGGGTTTTCAAATATGTGAAGAAGGTCAAGAACATGGGGTGGCAGAGATTACCAATGAAAGCATGGGAAGCAAGTAAAAGGCCTCAAAAGACAAACAAAAGCAAGATGTTATCATCTGGTTGGTGGCAAGACATTCAAAGATGGTTCCAAAGATGGAGAGTAACATCCTACCTTGAGATGTCATCCGGGGAAATGGATGAGAAGGCATTTCATAAAGCTTTGTTGGGAATATTGCAACAAAAATGGCAATCAGCTGAGAAAAGGGCTAAGTATGAGTACTATTGTACACATATCAATCCCATCTATTGGGACACCTACTCCAAGGAGGAAGATAATGCACAAAAGTACATAACTATACCCATACCTGCAAATGCAAGAAGAAGTATTGCACTCATCCGCACCCGATCATACACTTTGGAGGTAGAGAAAGGTGCTTGGGGAGATGTCTCAAGGGAACAAAGATTTTGCAAGTTATGTGACCAAGAACAAGTAGAGACAGAGGCACATGTCCTCCTTACATGCCCACGATATGCATGCATAAGGAGGGACTTTAACAACATTACAAAGGAACACGACACCCTCGCAAGCTTGCTTTCACATACCCATATAGCCACTCTGGGCAATTTTATTGCCAAGATTCTTCAATATCGGGAATGTTGTATTACTCAATGTATTTCAGAATAGTTGTTTTCCTACCCCTTCCATAAAAGAAGGGAGACACTTGTATTGTGATTTTCATGGGTCCCATGGGTCGGTTTCTCGGCCCCCAGAGGACGGTAATACATTCTTCTTCTTCTTCTTCTCTCAACACATTGTTCGGCCTATGCATTAATAGGTTCGGAGAGGTGGCCAAGGAAACAGTGCAGGTTGAACAGTTAGATCACCCTCAGATTTGTGGATATACTATATTGCAGATGATGTAGTCTTTTTCTCATATACAGTAGCAAACATGCAGCAGATGATGCACATGCTTCATAAGTTTTGTAAGGAAAGTGGCTTGGCAGTGAATGTTAATGAAACCAAAATGATGGCAGTGACTTGGCAGTGAATGTTAATGAAACCAAAATGATGGCAGTGAAAACACTACAGCCCAACAACACCCCATATACAACAAACAGCAAATCGAGATGGTACAATCATTCAAATGGAGTTGATGTGCCGGCAAACCATAGATGGAACCAGTGCGTACAGAGGAGGATTGATGCTGGGTGGGGCAAATATTATCACTTTGAGCTGAATGGGTCCACTGCCCGTTTCAAGGAGTAATATCAAGTTAGACATTGTAGTTTTGACTCCCAAGTGCCTTCTAAGGAATGACCTTTGCGTTTTCTCAATGTCATTCCTTGTTGATGATGAAATACTCCCATTCTATACTTCTAGCCCCCAGAGATGACACATGCATCGAATAGAATGCGTGTAATGTGCCATGTCTTGCTATCACTACTGCTGCAGTCATTCTCAAAATGATAAATATTTTCCCCACTCAGCATCAGTCCTCCTCTATACGCACTGGTTCCATCTATAGTTTGCTGGCCCCAGACATTTGAATGATCGTACCGTCTCGGTTTGCTGTCCGTTGTACATAATGCCTGGGGTGTTGTTCTGTTGTACTGTTTTCACTGCCATCATTTGGTTTTGTTAACATTCACACACATGCATCGAATAGAATGCGTCTAATGTGCCATGTCTTGTTATCACTAGGGTTGCATTCATTGGTAGACCACAGTAGGTTAGGAGTCATGTGGGCAGGAGAAGAAACTGCCACATGGGCAGATCTAACTGAGAAGACAAGATGCCAGATGGACAGCTGCCATGTGGCCAGCAAGTAAACATAGAACACAGAGAAAACAGGGCTGCCACATGGACAGTATATGGGCTGCAAATATGGGCAGCACAACCAAAAGGGTACTTGGCAGGTTGCAGCTTCCCTGGAGGACAGAGCCTGTACAAAACTGCCACATGGCACGCAGGACTAGTACGATGCAGTTTGGTGCAGGTCTGGTGGTCCGGAACAGGTTGTCAGCAGCCCAGGATCAAGTAGAAGCAGTATGGAACAAGAACGCGTGTGTACGGATCAGTACAGATGGCTACAGGTGGTTGTACAGAGCTGGAGCAGAGGTTTCAGGGCAGGTGCAGGTCCAGGAAGGAGGCGGGCTACCAGGAGGATCCCCTGACTGATTTGCGTGGAGATTTGGACAGGCAAAGGCCTGGGAAACACCCAGGGCAGCACAGTACCAGCCTGGAACAGTGGCAGGCTGCCACGTGGTCAGGCGGGTCACCAAATAGCTAACTGTCCAGGTTAGTTTACACACTGGAGCGGCCGGGTGTTCCAGTCCGCTGTTTCTGCAGTCCCTTGGGGGCCTATAAAAGGGAGCCCTTCAGGGCCCATTCTCCATTCAATTTAAGAGCAACTTGTGGAGCGTTTTAGCCTGGTTCAAGCAGCCTTCTAGGAGGGTACAAAGGCAGCAAGGGAACTGGTTGATTGCAGGGATCAAGAAGCTCAAGAGTATTCACCATTGGCTGCCCTAAAGAACAGCAAGGAAGATGGGATCATGGAGGAAGCTTGTGCCTCAGATTATGCTGCCTTCAGAGCAGCAGGGAGGTCAAGGTTCCATAGCAAGCACAGGCTCACAAGAGGCTGTCCATGTTGGAAAGGTCACCTCCCCATCTGTAAGCCCCCATATGAGGAGAGCATTGGGGGGGGGGGGGGGGGGGGGAACCTAGGGCTTGAGTGTCTGCCACATGGGCATCTGATTGGATGTCATGTGGACAAGAGCCAGAAGGGATTGAGTGATAAGATGGGCTGCCACATGGACAGCATCTTGGCTGTCATGTGGGCAGCACATCTAGAGCTGTTATGGGCAGATCAGAGGGTCAGAATAGTGCAGAAGCATGGCAGATCTGTACGGATTACAGATGCCTGCTGTACGGCTGGTTTCAGGGACATGTACGGAGCTCGGGCAAGAGCCCTAGAGCTGGAACAAGCCTGGAGCAGAGGCAAGATAGTCTGGGACAGATTGCGATGGATCTAAGACATGTGGCGCAGCAAAAGGCGCCTGCAGAGCTGGCACATGGCGCAGCATGGCGGGGGTCTGTGGGCAGGTGTACAGCCTGCAATAGGGTCTCCAGGTGGAACAGCAAATGGGGCTGCTAGGGGGCAGGGGCATGCTTTATATAGGGCTGGGCCCTTGCCTAGATTGGAGGGCCAAAGGCCCTAGAAGTGTGGGCCAAAGGGCCCCGGTTTTAGAGCCCTTAAAGGGCTGGACCAGCCACAGTCTGGTCGGCCAGATTAGAGCAGGCTGGTTGGTTTTTTGCAGCAGGCCTTGGGGGCTATAAAAGGAGAGGCACTTGCCTCATTTCATTATCCAACAGTTCAGCAGAACAGGCAGCAGACAGGAGCAGCCAGAAGACATTTCCTTGGGCCTCATCTTGGAGGTGAAGGAGAGTAGGTGTGCTGCAGAATGAGCTCTCAAGGGCTGAACCTTGGCTGTCTCTCAGGGCAGCAAGGTGTTGTGATCTGGACGGAAAGTCTACTTACGCTCGAGGTGGAGCACGCGGGCTCGAGTCTAGAGATAGCCGGCCGATAGGAGAAGGACCTTGCGGTTAGATCAGACGACCACACCATTGGTGGGACTCTGGATCTATCTCTTTTGTATTGTCTCCATAGTTTTGGACGGAAATATATAAGTTTTGGTGTCTTCTATATCTGGCTGATTCATTGTCTATTGATGAGTCTGCACATCTATGTGATGCACATTAAGTAAAGAAGTTTGTGATTCCACACCCCACACGCACACTGTGTGAGCTCCTGGGCATTACTATAAGTCTTCCGCTGTGCGTACCCTCTGTTGGGTCATTTCTAACAGTCCAGAGGATCAGTCAGAAGGTGAGGCCAAGTCAAGCTCTAGGAGAGCATGCAAGCCTAGAGTTTTGAAAGTGCCAAGGAGGTAGGAGAACAGCTTGTGTATGTACAGGGATCCACATCTAGTCAGCACTCCACCGATAGAGGGTGAGGCATGGGAGATGAATTTTGTATTCTGCCCACATTAGATGGAAATATACTCTACTATCTGCACATCTCTGCATAGTACACATTAAGGACAGAAGTTTGAGATTTAAATATACCAGTTCCTGGGCTCTATAACTCTAGTGTATGGATTAGTCCTTTGGAGAGCAAATCCTATACCCCAGCAATGATCTCCACCCGATAAGGTGGCTGAATAGGAGGCTCGCTCCCTAGAATGAGCTTGATGACGTGGTCCTCTGACCGCTCTGGAGGTGACTCCCTTGTCAACGAATCTAAAAAACAGTCTTTAAAAGCATCTAGAAACTGAAATTTTTATTGCTCTAGAGAATCTAGCTCAACTCTCATTTCATTCTCTCTTTCTTTGACATAAATCATGTAGGCCGAAATTGAAGACTTTATTAATTTCCAAGGGAGCACTAGATACAACAGGAATAGTTTCTCCTTTCCCCTTAGCAACAATTCGATGCTGTCTTCCTCTATGATTGAAAACAAGTGTCTTTTCGGGCATCTTGAGATGCACTTCTTTCCGATAGAACCAAGGCAGCCCCAAAACTACATCATATTGTTCCAAAGGTGAAACCATCATCCTGAATATAGATCCTAAGCTTCCCAATGAGGTGTCACTGGTAGTGACTGTCCTTGGAAAATCTGCCGAGCATCAAGAGACTGTCCTGGCCCTTCGATCTTAATTCCTGACTGCATGGCTAGGTCATGAGAAATAAAGTTATCTCTTGCTCCAATATAAAACAAAATCAAAGTGTCTGATCTCTGACTTTGCCACAAGAAACTTCTCTGGCCTTTGGATCGCGTACTTTCCCTAATATGTCAGGGGCTGCTCCCACCAAAGTCTCTGGCAGTTCTTTTGGCTTTGTCTGCTCCTTTGAGTTCTTGGATCTTTCAGGGAAGTCAGCTACCAAGTGTCCTTTGTCTTGGCTTTGTCTGCTCCTTTGAGTTCTTGGATCTTTCAGGGCAGTCAGCTACCAAGTGTCCTTCTATCCCACATCCAGAACACTTCCCCTTCGTTCAGAAGGTCTCAATCTATTCTGGAGTGAATCTAGACTTTCCTTTATAGGGCTTTGGTTCTTCCCTCAGCTTCTATGGCTGAACCTCCTTCCTTTGAGTCTTGACCTTGGGCAGATACCGCGTTCTTCTTGATGGTGTCTCCATTCTTGCTTTTTGATGCTGCTACTGACCGTAGTAAATCTTCTTTGATTAACTCAACTAGTGAAGCTGAATGCAATCTGTTCTGGAGTGGATCCAGACTTTCCTTTATAGGGCTTTGGTTCACCCCTTGGCTTCTGTGGCTGAACCTCCTTCCTTTGACCTTGGGCAGATACCACGTTCTTCTTGATGGTGTCTCCATTCTTTCTTTTTGATGCTGCTACTGACCGTAGTAAATCTTCTTTCATTAACTCAACCACTGAAGCTGAATGCATCAAGTCTCAAAGTTTTATCTTGGGATCAATACCCACATAGGCACAAATACTAGGTTGCAAAGCAGCCTTGTACTTCCGAAGCTTCACCTTTTCTGTAACATCTTTGAAGGGAATAATCTAATGATAAGCTGACCAAAACTTCTTGTTGTAAGTCTTGACAGTATCTAAAGCTGTCATACTTAAGCTCTCCCACATTGCATGAACATCATCATAGAAATCTTTGGGCAAAAATTGCTCATAGAACCGTTTCTTGAAGTCTTTCCACCACTCTGGTGATTCATCTACAAAACAACAAGGAGAGCTCTAGACCATGCAATTGCGCTGCTTGTAAGATGTGAACTTGCTAGCTTCAGCTTTGACTTCTCTCTATAATGTCTGTCTTAAAAGCTATGTCAAACTGGCAGATGAATTGTAAAGCTTTTCCACTTTCGCCATACCTTCAATCAAAAGTGGTGAGTTGAATGGCCTTACCACCTTGTTTACAATCTCGATCTCCTCCTTTTTTGACCATGTGGAGATTGCTGGCTAGCTATTGTGGAAGAAGAGCTACTAGAACATGATGAGCTGGAGCTAGGGGATCTTCTCTACATTTCTGGTCTGGCTCTATGTCGAGGTCAAGAGGTTCGCTTTGAAGAGGATAATGACTCGGAGGCATGTGCCTTAGATACATGCTTTGAACTGCTCTTCTTGCGTGAAGGTGTAGAAGGATATACCTAGATGAATCCAGGAACATTCCCAAACTCATCCTCTAAAAACACAACATAGTGCAGTTTCAATCTCATGATAGTCACTCATAAGATTGAAAACCATAAACTCCATCACGCATGGCAGGGACTAGCTACTATGACATCCACTGACGTCATCAGCGCCCAACAGTGGGTGTAGACCATAGCATAAAAATATCTCACACACATACAAATCCACACACCCATACATACTTGAGCATCCATTTATACAAAGTCTTCGTACTGAGTTTCTATCAGCACTCCGGAGGTGAAGGGCAGACTCAGCCATGACAAAGCCTAGCACTAAAGGAGAAGCCTAATCAAAAAGTAGTCCAATATCTCTTTATTCAAGCTACAACTGCTTGTGAAGTCTAAACGATTTCATTTAAGTCTCTCCCAAACGAGCATCTAAATCTAGTTGATAGGGCAACGTATCATTTAAGATGGAAAGAATTATCGCAATACCAGCAGGCCGCAACTTGGATGAAAACTTCACAAGGTGAAATTTGCATGTCCGCTAATACGGCAAAAGCATATACCTAGATGAATCCAGGAACATTCCTAAACTAATCCTCGAAAAACACAACATAGTGCAGTTTAAATCTCACAATAGTCACTCATAAGATTGAAAACCATAAACTCCATCACACATTGCAAGGACTAGCTACTATGACATCCCCACTGACGTCATCAGCGCCCAATAGTGGGTGTAGACCATAGTATAAAAATATGCTCTCACACATACAAATCCACACCCCCACGCATACTTGAGCATCCATTTATACAAAGTCTTCGTACTAATTTTCTGTCGGCACTCTGGAGGTGAAGGGCAGACTCAGCCATGATGAAGGCTAGCACTAAAGGAGAAGGCTAATCAAAAAGTAGTCCAATATCTCTTCACTCAAGCTACAACTACTTGTGAAGTCTAAACAATTTCATTTTAGTCTCTCCCAAACCAGCATCTAAATCTAGCTGATAGGGCAACGCATCATTTAAGATAGAAAGAGTTATCACAATACCAGCAGGCCGCAACTTAGACGAAAACTTCACAAGGTGAAATTTGCATGTCTACTAATACGGTAGAAGCATATACCTAGATGAATCCAGGAACATTCCCAAACTCATCCTCTAAAAACACTTTCAATCTCACAAGAGTCACTCATAAGATTGAAAACCATAAACTCTGTCTTGGGGGCGTGAAATTCTAAGTACTTTAATATACTACAAGACCGTAACAACTTTGGTTTTAAAAGTCCAAGCGTGGGCTTAATAATGTGTAATTAAAGGCGGCATGGTGCCTAGCACATAAGCGTAATTAATCCCTAGGCCCAAAGGCATTCCAAGGAACTAAAAGAGTGGTTGTTGGGAAATGATGATGTGGCATTTTTAATGGGCCCCTTAGAGGGCCATGTACCTTCAGTGGCCCCCCTAGAGTTCCAGGTGGCTCTAGTGCCTTCTACATGCTCCTTTGCCATTCCTGGACCTTCCTGGGCCTTCTAAACTTCACATGTGTGGTTTTCTCTCTCATCTTCTCCCTTTGTTGAGACTTTGGATTGGTTTTTCAGCCTCTTTCAGCTGAATTCCGTTTTTCTTCATAACTCCTCACCCGTTTGGATTCCTCGACTTCCGTTTGGCCCGATGGCTTCCCCTCTGCCTCCCCTTCGTAGTGATATGCTTTTCCCTCCGTGCATTTGGTAGAACGGGCAGAGCTGAGAACTTCTTTTGCTGGTCAAATTTGCAAAAGTGACCTTTTTGCTTCTACCGCCTCCTGGGCCTCTCCTCTTGCAAAGCTACAGCTTTCTGTTGAATTTCGAGTGGTCCCACGCACTGGTTGACTGGTTTTTCTCAGTTTTGGAGAACTTTCCGGCGATGAAACTTCTCCAAAACCTTCTCAATGCATTCCTCTCTAAAGCACGCTTCTTTTGAGCCCAAGAACTCCCATTTCTTCGCGACAAAAGTGCTTCTTTTCGCATTTTTCAGTGGAATTCTTGCTGGTCGGCTCTTGTAAATGCTCTTTCTTCATGCTTTTGCACTCCTCTTTGGCTGAGAATGCAATTGGGCATTGGCTACTATGTCCTCTTGGCGATTGAGGACTTGGTTCGAGTTTCCAGGGCTTGGTGAGTTGTGATTTTGCTGCTCCAATTTCTATTTGCCATAAGCTATTGGTTGGCCTCGTGTGCCATCTCTTTCTTGGCTCACAGGTACCCAGGCAGTGCTACATGAGTCATTCTTTGGTTGGCTACTTTGCTAATTTTATTTTGGAGCTTTGAAAAGCTTTGTGAATGCCCTCTGAAAACCACTCAAAGAGAGTGCAGCTGGGGTGCAGTGTGATTGCATCTGGACAGCCAATGGAATTGCACTCGGAAAAGAGAATGCCTTTGGATTGAGCCTATGGGTTAAGTGCACTTATGTGATGGTGTTCTATGCTTGAAAGCCTTGCGAAGGCTTAGTGAATTGGGGCTGCGTGCTCAGTTGCAGGGAAGGTCTCCCAGATGCAACTTGTAATCATTTCACTGTGAAATATAAAGAAATACCGAAAGGGGCGTCACGATGTTTGGGGCCAATCGGGTGCACTTGTCTATGTCTGTTGAGCAAGGGCATTCTAGCCTCCATCCCTTTTTCAGTGGTTTTGTTTGTGAACAAATGGGTAAATGCCAAATGGTGATCATGCAATGGTTAATGGTTGTGATATATGCTTTGTGAGCTGTAAATAAGTGCTGAAGTGATTAAAGGTTTAGTTCCACTACCCTCTGAGTGATTAGAGGCCGGTTTCAAACTCCCATCAGCGCCCAATACTGGGTGTAGACCCTAGTATAAAAATATGCTCTCACACATACAAATCCACACACCCACAAATACTTGAGCATCCATTTATTCAAAGTCTTCATACTGAGTTTCTGTCGGCACTCCGAAGGTGAAGGACAGACTCAGCCATGACAAAGGCTAGCACTATAGGAGAAGGCTAATCAAAAAGTAGTCCAATATCTCTTCATTCAAGTTACAACTACTTGTGAAGTATAAACGATTTCATTTTAGTCTCTCCCAAACGAGCATCTAAATCTAGCTGATAGGCAACGCACCATTTAAGATAGAAAGAATTATCGCAATACCAGCAGGCCGCAACTTGGACAA